>NW_022589708.1:18916478-18952660 GCF_004348235.1 Phoca vitulina | reverse complement strand
TTAAAAAAAAAATTACATGAGTGTTTATGTATGATTTGTAATTTTGTTGACTCTCTTTAATACTATATTTATTGAACTTTTTTTCTCAAAATGCACCAAAAATACAAATATGCCTTAGAAATGATTAACCATTTTTATGTAAAGAATAATACTTTCACTAATATTGTCATTTATACTTTCCATTTTCAGGGCAGCCTGCATTCTCAAGATCCTTGCCAAGTAACTGATTACATTTTTTATTGCTTTTAACCAATTTAGGCTTCTATTAGGAGGTCTATTTGAGACTAGTTAATTGGTCAGCATGGGCCTAATAGAGTTTAGCTGTTTTGTCAATTCTGCAACTTGCCATGTAGTTTCCTATCTTTATTTAACTAATTCCCTGTAATCATTTTGTTCCACTTCTAATAACATCAGATGGGAAACTGTACGAAGTGTGTATCTAGAGTGTGGAGCTAATGTATTGTCTTTAGCATCTGATTCTCGCTAATGATTAACTGGCAACACAATTTCTTAAGCACCTTAGTAATACCCTCTGGGCAAAACAACAGTTTTATTTCAGTGAGGAAGGTTGAAGAAACCTCCTCTCTCCTCGTCTTGGATTCATTGCTACCAAAAGAGACTAACTACAAAATAAAACTTCACCAATAGAGCCTAAAGAGCCTTAGCTTTCCCATCCAAGAGAAGTGTGCATAAATACTAGACACAGGTGTCTTAATAAAATACATTTTCCCCTACAAGGATACTATATTCTAGGGATAGATTTTTATCTGAAAGCTGTCTTCTCCTCCTAAAAAGGGAGTGGCTTTAAGGGGGGTGGGGGGATGGGTTAGCCTGGTGATGGGTATTAAAGAGGGCACGTACTACATGGAGCACTGGGTGTTATACGCAAACAATGAATCATGGAACACTACATCAAAAACTAATGGTGTAATGTATGGTGATTAACATAACATAATAATAATAAAAAAAAAGATAAATTCTCCTCTCATATACTTTACCAACTTCACCACCATAACACAGAGATAAGAAATGAAATAAAATGAAAATATGGAAAGCAGACAGAGCAGAGAACCTCAAGGAGACACTGTGTATTGGACAAAAGCAAATCTCCTCAGAAACACTGTTAATAAAGACTTTGTACTTTCAGGAATACTTGGAGCAAATTTATTGAGGAATACACTGCTATCAGAAATGAAAGCTAAAATAAGGAAGCCATCATTTAAATGCATGGTGTTGAATGTGAGCAGAAAAGGGAAGGAAATATATAAACAAATGGATGATATAAAATCAGTACTGCTAAAGAAGATTTAGACAGACACTAACCAACATAAAATTTTCCTTAGACACATATGGCTAAAAGTTTCATTTTTCTTATTGATGAAAAATTGGGAGAATTACAGAATGGGGAAGAACTAGAGTGTGGTTCATTCTTTCTCAAATATTTTTATGTTCTCCTTATAAATTCAATATTCTAGTGCCCCAAAGTGGGAAAACCAGGTAAATGATGCATGCTTGTTGAATGCTGGCTCCCCTAAAATATCACTCAAACAACCTGTTAGACAAAGTTAAGTGCATTAACAGCAAGAGTGGGCACTATAATATGAAAATCTTAGCCTTTCAGAAAGAGAAAGGTGAAGCCAGGACGTTCATAAGGTTTTTGAATCTGGTTTAAGGCAGGTCTTTCAGGATATATGGTAGGCAGAGGGTGAGGTGGGGGTGGGCTTGATGAGAATGGGGTAAGGGTCATAATATCCTAGTTTAGTATTGGTGGACATGGCAAGGCTTGGTTTCAAAGTTTGAGAAATAAGCAATCTGTTGATGTTATGATTTTAAGAGTTTAGCAGTCTGATGTTCATCTAAATGATAGTCTTCCTAAAAATGGAGTTACTTGCAATCTTTATCTTCCTGAAGTGGAGTTTCCTAGACTAATAAAATCATGTTGATGAAATCAGTGAAATAGTAAAAACAAACTGATTTAATATAAAAGTAATCTATGTAGATATCATTGGATTTGGCTTTAAAGCTACATAAAAGAGCTGTAGTGTATAGTTCAACATCTATTGGTTTACATTCAAAGTGCTGAGTTAGAGACTGTCTGACTATCTCTCTCTCTCTCATATCCAGAGATTGAGAGGAGACTCCAAGAAAGACAGGCACTTGAGAGAGCCATAACACTGATTTTGCACATTACTCCATGCAATGGAGTATGAAAATGAAAATTCTGGCAAGGTAGCAGTACAAACAAAAGTGCAGATTTCAAAAATATTAGGATATGATAAAGGAACGAGAGTAGTCTATTGTCCTAAATGATTGCAATTAACATTGGTAGAGCTCTTTTTCATTTCATAGGAGCAAAGTACATGTAGTAGAAACTATCAAGTGTAATAAGAAATATAACTTAAATGCCAGATCTACAGGTTTTTGCATAATATACTATTTCACCTATGTAAGAAAGCTGGTTAATGATCTCTTGTGAAATTTCTTTCTCTTATAATATGGAATTTGGCCTTCCTTTTCTCTTCTTCTAAAAATATAACCAACTGAGATGCAAGGAAACATTCTGTCTGATATTTTATGGTAGCTATCTGACTCACCTCATAAAAGTTCAAAAAAATTCTTTTACCTCACTTTCCATTAAATATATAATTTCCCCATAGAAATTTTAAATTGACTTCTTTCAGTGTATAATATGTCCCATTCTCTGAGTATCCAGTTATGTGATCAAGTGAGGGAGCTGCTGATCAACATGGAAGATAAAGAGTGTGTTGAAGTATGAGGATCACAGTATATGGTACCTGGTAGACATTCAAATTGTTTTTTTCAAAAACTCTGGTTTCATAGTTTCATACCAGTAAGAATAGAGGTCTAAAGACACATTGTTTCTGCAAAATGGAAACATTTTCTCTCACACCTTTATTAGCAAGATTCTATCATCTCTGCTTCCTTCTCTGATCTCAAATTGAAAACTCTGAGAATTCTGAGGGAAAATTTTGGATTGCCTTATGTAGGTATTTTTGTGCAGTTCATTTAGAAAGGAAGTGATGGAGGACAACACACGCCCATCAGCAAATTTGGAAACTGGAATAGACCCAAAGGGATATTAAGTGCACTTTTCAGAAGCCACAGCACTGGTGTGAATTATAAATCAAAGTTTATTTCAAACTTGTTGCGAACAAGAATGGAACCTTATAATATGTGTTATAAATTCATGAAAATAAGCACCACGCTATTGGCTCTCTCTGAAAAAGCAGTGAAGTACAAAGAGGGTCCCAACAAGAAAAGATGCAGTCCAGTTACTTACTTCTCCATCTAAAATGTGTGATTTATAAATATTAAATAAGAAAATGAAGAATAAAAAATCTCCAGGATATGAAAAAATTTACAGAAATTAGATTTACTTATTCACATTGAAACCATAATGCAGTAAATATAAAATTAAAGCAGTAAGTTATCACTTTGAAGAAAATTTGTTAACAGATAATCCATTGCCAGGAGATATGAAATAATATAATAAAAATGAAAGAGGGAATGATAAAATGGAAAACAAGGAAAGTGGCTGTTAAAAGAAATAAAGTGCAAAGTCAGAATCAGAATTTAGTGTGCAATAAGAAAAAAGAAAACCAGGAAAAGGTTAATAACAAAAGAGCAATATTATGCCATAAGCCAGAACAACCCAAATCTAATAATGTTTAAAAGGGTCAAAAAGAAGCAAACATATTAGAAGTGAAGCATATTTAAAATACAAAATAAAATATATTGTATGTTAAACATGTCAATTGAAAAAAAAAAGCACAGTCCCTTAGTACACATGGTCAAAGCCTTACATAGCCTCCATCAAGTCATAAATTTTGTTTTTGTTCTGTTCCCTGTAGTTTCTACAGCACCTAGAATAGTTCCTAGCACCCTACAGAAAAAAAATAAATAAATACTTATATTAAAAAAAAATGCAGTCAGTAGAAAGGATAGGGTCAAAACACAACTGAGCATATGCATCTGTTTTGTCTTCTGCCTAAACTCAGTTGAAATGACAGAAAAAAAAATAATGTATAATGATGCTGGATAGCAAATATAGTGCCAAAAATTTCTAAGAAAAATATGGAGCAATTCTTAGAGAAAGCAGACAAGACAGAATTGAGAAATAGGCAAGACTCAAAGAATTCTCATCCAGGCATAGTGCTATAGAAGAATACCATGGTATGTTCTAACATCATAATCAGAGAGGTCCTTTATGATCCCAATCATTCAGGATTAATTGAGAAAATATCTTTAAGGAAGCTGGAAAAGAATATCTCTCTTCTCTTCCTGTTCTGCTAAACTGAGTACAGCCATCAGGCTGGCTCACAAGCCAGTATTGGCACTGGAACCTAAAACACAGGGCCATGTAGCAGGACATCAAAGGGGAAAGAACCTTCTTCCAGACAACTATGGGCTTACCATTTTTGACAGTATATTTCATTCCTCTCCCCTCATCACCAGTTTTATGTATTAAAAACTTACAAACACAAATAGGTTAATTGGTTTATCAAATAATAAGAAGAAACATGAAACATAATGAGGAGAAAAAAGATGGCAGAGGAGTAGGGGACCCTAATCCAACTGGTCCCCTGAATTGAGCTGGATATCTACCAGACCACTCTGAACACCCATGAAATCGGCCTGAGATGTAAAAAGATAGATCTGGATCTCTACAGACAGAATATTGCAGATGGTTGGTTTTAAGGTATGAAGCGGAGAGCTGTGATTCCGCGGGCAGATATCGGAGAATAAAGAGCAGCGGGAGGGAGCCTGGCTGTGGGGATCCTACACCGCCTGTGAGTGATAGCCTCTGGCTCTGGGGACAGGGCACAGACTCACAGACTGGTAGCAGTGGGGAAAGGGCTTTAGGGCTCCAGGTTTCCAGACTGAAACCTGGAGCAGCGGGGCTGCACGTGTGAACTGGGGGCAGCTGGTGGTTTTAGAAGCACAAAGGGCAGAGACGTGCCCCGATCTGGAGACAAGGACTGGGAGTGCTGCTGAGGGGCGCACAACCCAGGACACTGCAGTTAATAGCAGCACAGACAGAAACGGAGATAGTGTGGCCTGGAGAGCTCAATGAAGAACAGACTGCGATCTCTCTGTTCTGAGGCAGAGGGTTGGAAACGGTCTCTTCTGCTCTGAATCTCGGAAGAGACATGGAAACCCACCAGGGAAAGTCGCCAGAGAACAAAAGGCCCCCAAAGCCAGTTTTCACTGAGCCCATTCCAAGCACCCCCCCAGGGGGAAGGGCAACTCTGCCCAAACAGGGTTGCCTGAATAACAGCACAGCAGGCCTATCCCACAGAAGACAGCCTGGGAGAACAAGAGGCCAACAACCCTAAGGTCCCTATAAAACAGGTGCATCTTGCTTGGGTTATGGTCAATAATTTGGACTCTGTACATTCCCTCAACCACCCCTCAACAGAATGACTAGGAGGAGGAACTCCAAAAATAGGAAAGACTCAGAGACTGTGACTTCTGCCCCAGATTTACAAATGGATTCAGATATAACCAAGATGTTGAAATGGAATTCAGGATAGCAGTTGTGAAGACAATAGCTAGAATGGAGAAATCGATTAATGGCAACATACAGTCTCTAAGGGCAGAAATGAAAGCTGAACTGGCAGAACTTAAAAATGCTATCAATGAGATCCAATCTAATCTAGATACTCTTAACAGCAAGGGTAAACAAGGCAGAAGAACGAATTACTGATCTAGAAGACCAAATGATAGAAAAGAAGGAAAAAGAGGAGGCCAGGGAGAAACAACTCAAAATCCATGAAAACAGAATCAGAGAAATAACTGACACCATGAAACTTTCCAATGTCAGAATTATTGGGATCCCTGAGGGGGTGGAGAGAGGCAGAGGACTAGAAGATATATTTGAGCAAATTGTAGCTGAGAACTTCCCTAATCCGGGGAATGAAACAAACATTTGTGTCTTGGAGGCAGAGAGGACCCCTCCCAAGATCAAGGAAAACAGGATAACGCCCCAGCATGTAATAGTAAAACTCGTAAATCTTAGAACCAAGGAAGCCATCTTAAGGGCAGTTAGGGGGAAGAGATTCCTTACGTACAGAGGGAGGAACATCGTAATAACATCAGACCTATCCACAGAGACCTGGCAAGCCAGAAAGGGCTGGCAAGACATATTCAGGGTACTAAACGAGAAGAACATGCAGCCAAGAATACTTTATCCGTCAAGGCTGTCATTTAGAATGGATGGAGAGATACAGAGCTTCCAAGACAAGCAGAAACTGAAAGAATATGTGACCACTAAGCCGGCCATGCAAGAAATATTAAAGGGGTTCTATAAAAGGAGAAAGACCCCAAAAGTGATATAAAACAGAAATTTACAGAGACCATCTATTGAAACAAGGACTTCACAGGCAATATGATGAAAATAAATTCATATCTTTCTATAATCACTCTCAACGTGAACGGCCTAAATGCTCCCATAAACAGCACAGGGTTGCAGATTGGATAAAAAGACAGGACCCATCCATATGCGGTCTACAAGAGACTCATTCTGAACCTAAAGATACATCCAGACTGAAAGTGAAGGGATGGAAATCCATCTTCCATGCCAACGGACCTCAAAAGAAAGCTGGGGTAGCAATTCTTTTTTTTTTTTTTTTTTTTTAAAGATTTTATTTATTTGACAGAGACAGCGAGAGAGGGAACACAAGCAGGGGGAGTGGGAGAGGGAGAAGCAGGCTTCCCCCGAGCAGGGAGCCTGATGTGAGGCTCGATCCCAGGACCCTGGGATCATGACCTGAGCTGAAGGCAGATGCTTAATGACTGAGCCACCCAGGCGCCCCTGGGGTAGCAATTCTAACATCAAACAAATTAGATTTTAGCTAAAGACTGCAGTTAGAGACAGACAGGGACACAATCTCATCTATCCAACAAGAAGATCTAACAATTTGTAAATATCTATGCCCCCAACATGGGAGCAGCCATCTACATAAGCCAACTGTTAACCAAAATGAAGAGTCATATTGATAACAATACATTAATTGTAGGAGACCTCAATACTCCACACTCAGGAATAGACAGATCATCTAAGCAGAAAATCAACAAAGAAAGAAGAGCTTTGAATGATACACTTGACCAGATGGACCTCATAGATATATATAGAACATTCCACCCTAAAAAACAGAATACTCATTCTTCTCAAGCGCACATGGAACTTTCTCCAGAATAGACCATATACTGGGTCACAAATCAGGTCTCAACCGATACCAAAAAACTGAGATTTTTCCCTGCATATTCTCAGACCATAATGCTTTAAAAGTGGAACTTGATCACAAGAAAAAATTTGGAAGAAATTCAAACACTTGGAAGCTAAAGACCACTCTGCTCAAGAATGTTTGGGTCAAGCAGGAAATCAAAGAACTTAAACAATTCATGGAAACCAATGAGAGCTAAAACACATCAGTCCAAAACCTATGGGATACTGCAAAGGCAGTCCTAAGGGGGAAATACATAGCCTTCCAAGCTTCACTCAAAAAAACAGAAAAATATCGAATTTACCAACTAACTTTACACCTTAAAGAACTAGAGAAAAAGCACAAATGATGCCTAAGCCATGCATTAGAAGAGAAATAATTAAGATTAGAGCAGAGATCAATAAAGTAGAGACCAGAAACACAGTAGATCAGATCAATGATACTAGAAGCTGGTTCTTTGAAAGAATTAATAAGATCAATAAACCTCTGGCCAGACTTATCCAAAATAGAAAAGCCCCAAATTAATAAAATTATGAATGAAAGGGGAGAGATCACAACACCAAGGAAATAGAAATAATTATTAGAAATTATTATTCAACAACTATATGCTAATAAATTAAGCAGCCTGTAAGAAATGGATGCGTTCCTAGAAACCTATAAACTGCCAAGACTGAAACAGGAAGAAATTGACAACCTGAATAGGCCAATAACCAGTAACAAGATTGAAGCAGTGATCAAAAACCTCCCAAAAAACAAGAGTCCAGGGCCTGATGGATTCCCTAGAAAATTCTACTAAACATTCAAAGAAGAATAAAACCTATTCTCCTGAAGCTGTTTCAAAAAACAGAAATGGAAGGAAAGCTTCCAGACTCATCCTATGAAGCTAGCATTACCTTAATCCCCAAACCGGGCAAAGACCCCATCAAAAAAGAGAATTTCAGACTGATATCCCTGATGAATATGGATTCCAAAATTCTCAACAAAATCCTAGCTAGTAGGATCCAACAATTCATTAAAAGGATCATCCACCATGACCAAGTAGGATTTATCCCTGGGATTCAGGGGTGGTTCAACATTCGCAAATCAATCAATGTGATAGAACACATTAATAAGAGAAGAGAGAAGAACCTATGGGCCCCTCAATTGATGCAGAAAAAACGTTTGACAAAATACAACATCCTTTCCTGATTAAAACTCTTCAGAGTATAGGGATAGAGGGAACATTCCCCAAGTTCATAAAATCCACCTATGAAAAACCCACAGCGAGCATCATCCTCAATGGGGAAAAGCTGAGAGCCTTTCCCTTCAGATTAGGAACACGTCAAGGATGCCCACTCTCGCCACTATTGTTCAATATAGTACTAGAAGTCCTAGCAACAACAATAAGACAACAAAAGGAAATAAAATGTATACAAATTGGCAAAGAAGAAGTCAAACTCTCTCTCTTCACAGATGACATGATACTTCATGTGGAAAATCCAAAAGACTCCACCCCCAAATTACTAGAACTCATACAGCAATTCAGTAATGTGGCAGGATACAAAAACAATGCACAGAAATCAGTTGCTTTCTATACACTAACAATGCAACTGTAAAAAGAGAAATTAGAGAATTGATTCCATTTACAATAGCACCAAAAACCATAAGATACCTCGCAGTAAACCTAACCAAAGCGGTAAAGGATCTATACTCTAGGAACTACAGAACACTCATGAAAGAAATTGAAGAAGACACAAAAAGATGGAAAAACATGGATCAGAAGAATAAACATTGTTAAAATGTCTATGCTGCCCAGAGCAATCTTCAATGCCATCCCGAACAAAATTCCAATGACAATTTTCAAAGTGCTGGAACAAACAATCCTAAAATTTATATGGAATCAGAAATGACCCTGAATCACCAAGAAAATGTTAAAAAAGAAAAACAAACCTGGGGGCATCACGAGGCCTGATTTCAAGCTATATTACAAAGCCATGATCACCAAGACAGCATGGTACCGGCACAAAAACAGACATATAGACCAATGGAACAGAATAGAGATCCCAGATATGGACCCTCAACTATATGGTCAAATAATCTTCGACAAAGCAGGAAAAAATATGCAATGGAAAAGACAGTCTCTTCAATAAATGGTGCTGGGAAAATTGGACAGCTATATACAGAAGAATGAAACTCAACCATTCTCTAACACCATACACAATGATAAAGTCAAAATGGATGAAAGACATGAATGTGAGACAGGAATCCACCAAAATCCTAGAGAAGAACATAGGCAGTAACCACTTCGACATTGGCCACAGCAACTTCTTTCAAGATACATCTCCAAAGACTAGTGAAACAAAAGCAAAAATGAACTTTTGGGGCTTCATCAAGATAAAAAGCTTCTGCACAGCAAAGGAAACAGTCAACAAAACAAAGAGGTAACCCACAGAATGGGAGAAGATATTTGCAAATGTCACTACAGATAAAAGGCTGATACCCAAGATCTACAAAGAACTTCTCAAACTCTACACCCAAAAAACAAATAATCAAATCAAAAAATGGGCAGAAGACATGAACAGACACTTTTCAAAAGAAGACATACAAATGGCTAACAGACACAATGAAAAATGTTCATCATCATTAGCCATCGGGAAATTCAAATCAAAACCACACTGAGGGGGCACCTGGGTGGCTCAGATGGTTAAGCGTCTGCCTTCGGCTCAGGTCATGATCCTGGGGTCCTGGGATCGAGTCCCACATCGGGCTCCTGACTCAGCGGGGAGTCTGCTTCTTCCTCTCCCTCTGCTTCTCCCACTGCTCATGCTCTCTCTATATATATATCTCTGTGTCTCAAATGAATAAATAAAATCTTTAAAAATAAATAAATAAATAAATAAATAAATAAATAAATAAATACCACACTAAGATACCACCTTACACCATTTAGAATGGCAAAAATTGACAAGGCAAGAGACAACAAATGTTGGAGAGGTTGTGGAGAAAGGGGAACCCTCTTACACTGTTGGTGGGAATGCAAGTTGGTACAGCCACTTTGGAAAACAATGTGGACGTTCCTTAAAAAATTAAAAATAGAGCTACCCTATGATCCAGGAATTGCACTCCTGGGTATTTACCCCAAAGACACAGATGTAGTGAAAAGAAGGGCCATATGCACCCCAATGTTCATAGCAGCAATGTCCGCAATAGCCAAACTGTGGAAAACGCCAAGATGCCCTTCGACAGATGAATGGATAAAGAAAATGTGGTCCATATATACAATGGAATATTACTCAGCCATCAGAAAGGATGAATACCCAACTTTCACATCAACATGGATGGGACTGGAGGAGATTATACTAAATGAAATAAGTCAAGGGGAGAAGTCAATTATCATATGGTTTCACTTATTTGTGGAACATAAGGAATAGCATGGAGGACATTAGGAGAAGGAAGGGAAAAATGAAGGGAAGGAAATTGGAGGGAGAGATCAACCATGAGAGACTATGGACTCTGAGAAACAAACTGAGGGTTTTAGAGGGGAGGGGTTGGGGGGATGGGTTAGCCCAGTGATGGGTATTAAGGAGGGCATGTATTGCATATAGCACTGGGTGTTATATGCAAACAATGAATCAGGGAACACTACATCAAAAACAAATGATGTACTGTATGGGGACTAACATAACATAATAAAGTAAAATAAAATAAAACAAAATAAAATAAAAAAGAAACATGAAGCACTTAGATAAAGTGAAGTAGAAAAGAAAAAGGAGCAGGTGCCTGTGTGACTCAGCTAAGTGTCTAACTCTTGGTTTTGGCTCAGGTCATGCTCTCAAGTCGTAAGATGGAGCCCTGCATTGGGCTCTGTGCTCAGCACGGGAGTCTGCTTAAGACTTTCTCTCTCTCTCCCTCTGCCCCTCCCCCTTGCTCTCTCTCTTTCTCTCTCTCTCTCAAATAAATAAATCTTAAAAAAAAGTATATGAAAGATGAGAGACAAGAAGGATACCACCAGAATCTCAAACAGCTATCTAAATGAAGTCAAAGGTGGAAGCAATAGAAAGAGAAGGTGCTGGGGGATATAATTAAAAATATAAGGGGAAGGGGAGGGGGTGGAATCCAGACCAGAAGATGTATGAGTTTTTTCGTTGAATGACTACCAAAACCATAAAGAAAATGAACCAAACCTAAACATACCATAGTGAGTATTTTGAACATCAGAGATAAATAAGGATCAGATTTGGAGGCATGATCCTTTCATTCAGCAGCAATTAATACTAAAGAAAGCAAAGGAACATCTTTAAAACTCTAATGGAATATGAGCATAGAATTCTATAACCGTCCAAATTACCATTTTTGGTAGAGAATTATAGAAATTTTTAAATATGTAAAAACTTAGAGTGACTCCCATCCATAATCTCTCTATGAAAGAAAACTTAAAAATACATCCCACCTTTATCAAAACTGATTTCAAGAAAGATGAAGACATGGGCTTAAAAAAAATCAATGCACCAAGAAATCATTAAAATATATGCTCTCTAAATAAATACAAATGAAATAAAATAGGAATAACTCTTAATATTCAAAATATGTTCAGTTTGAAAAGGAGAGGGTTGGGAAGGAAGAGAAATGGAAACATGTGGGTCTTTTTTTATTGTAGAAATTATATCTAGATACCGATAGCAAAATAAATATAAATTTTTTAAGTAGACACTAAAGGAATATGGATGTGATATATATTTCAATCTTATAATACATAAATAAAAAAATAAAATTTAAAATGCAGGAAAAATCAGGAAAGGAGAATCAATGCAGAAACATGATTCATAAAAAAGTAATATGGGAGGGCTTGTTCCAACATAACAGTGACAATAATAAATTTAAAATATCTAGATCTCTACCCTTCAAGGTAATAAATCTTGTTTCAAAGAGAGTTAAGATTCAATTAAATGAAAATACACCAAAAGTTGACTAATAGAAAAATGAAGGGGAAAAAAGAGAATTACGTAGCAAATCCTAGCAAAGTCAACCAGGTATGAAAATATTTTTTTAAATCCTGAGTCAAATTCAATGAAAAAGAGATAAGTCAGAGTAAAATGAAGTTATTTTGAAAATTAAGTTAGAAATGTTCCAATGACTAAAAGATTCATTAACGGTTATGTCAAAATTCACCAATTCAACTACATAGCAGGGTTTTTTTGTTGTTTTTTTTACTAAGTATATAATGCAAATGATGTAGGAAGCTATAAATGAGTGAGAATGATAGGCAGCACAACCATTTTTTTGAACATTTTTTTATTTTGTTATGTTAATCACCATACATTACATCATTAGTTTTTGAGGTAGTGTTCCATGATTCACTGTTTGCGTGTAACACCCAGTGCTCCATTCAATATGTGCCCTCTTTAATACCCATCACCAGGCTAACCCATGCCCCCACCCCCCTCCCCTCTAGAACCCTCAGTTTGTTTCTCAGAGTCCATAGTCTCTCCTGGTTCATCTCCCCCTCTGATTTCCCCCGCTTCATTTTTCCCTTCCTACTATCTTCTTCTTTTTTTAACATATAATGTATTATTTGTTTCAGAGGTACAGGTCTGTGGTTCAACAGTCTTACACAATTCACAGCACTCACCATAGCACATACCCTCCCCAATGTCTATCACACAACCACCCCCTCCCTCCCAACCCCCACCACTCCAGCTACCCTCAGTTTGTTTCCTGAGATTAAGAATTCATCATATCAGTGAGATCGTATGATACATGTCTTTCTCTGATTGACTTATTTCACTCAGCATGATACCCTCCAGTTTCACCCACATTGTTGCAAATGGCAAGATTTCATTCCTTTTGATGGCTGCATAATATTCCATTGTATATATATACACCACATCTTCTTTATCCACTCATCTGTCGAAGGACATCTTGGTTCTTCCCATAGTTTGGCTATTGTGGACATTGCTGCTATAAACATCAGGGTGCATGTACTCCTTTGGATCCCTACATTTGTATCTTTTGGGTAAATACCCTGTAGTGCAATTGCTGGGTCTTAGGGTAGCTCTATTTTCAACATTTTAAGGAACCTCCATACTGTTTTCCAGAGTGGCTGCACCAGCTTGCATTCCCACCAAAAGTGTAGGAGAGTTCCCCTTTCTCCGCATCCCCGCCAACATCTGTCATTTCCCGACTTCTTAATTTTAGGCATTCTGACTGGTGTGAGGTGGTATCTCATTGAGGTTTTGATTTGGATATTCCTGATGCCGAGCGATGTTGAGCACTTTTTCATGTGTCTTTTGGACATTTGGATGTCTTCTTTGGAAAAATGTCTGTTCATGTCTTCTGCCCATTTCTTGATTGGATCATTTGTTCTTTGGGTGTTGAGTTTGATAAGTTCTTTATAGATTTTGGATACTAGCACTTTATCTGATATGTCATTTGCAAATATCTTCTCCCGTTCTGTCGGTTGTCTTTTGGTTTTGTTGACTGTTTCTTTTGCTGTGCAAAAGCTTTTTATCTTGATGAAGTCCCAATAGTTCATTTTTGCCCTTGCTTTCCTTGCCTTTGGCGATGTTTCTAGGAAGAAGTTGCTGCGGTTGAGGTAGAAAAGATTGCTGCCTGTGTTCTCCTCTAGGATTTTGCTGGACTTCTGTCTCACATTTAGGTCTTTCAACCATTTTGAGTCTATTTTTGTGTGTGGTGTAAGGAAATGGTCCAGTTTCATTCTTCTGCATGTGGCTGTCCAATTCTCCCAACACCATTTGCTGAAGAGACTCTTTTTTCCATTGGACATTCTTTCCTGCTTTGTCGAAGATTAATTGACCATAGAGTTGAGGGTCCATTTCTGGGCTCTCTATTCTGTTCCATTGATCTATGTGTCTGTTTTTGTGCCAGTACCATACTGTCTTGATGATGATAGCTTTGTAATAGAGCTTGAAGTCCGGCATTGTGATGCCACCAGCTTTGCTTTTCTTTTTCAATATTCTTCTGGCTATTCAGGGTCTTTTCTGGTTCCATACAAATTTTAGGATTATTTGTTCCATTTCTTTGAAAAAAGTTGATGGTATTTTGATAGGGATTGTATTGAATGTGTAGATTGCTCTAGGTAGCATTGATATCTTCACAGTTTTTTTTCTTCCAATCCATGAGTATGGAACGTTTTTCCATTTCTTTGTGTCTTCCTCAATTTCTTTCATGAGTATTTTATAGTTTTCTGAGTACAGATTCTTTGCCTCTTTGGTTAGATTTATTCCTAGGTATCTTATGGTTTTGGGTGCAATTGTAAATGGGATTGACTCCTTAATTTCTCTTTCTTCTGTCTTGTTGTTGGTGTATAGGAATGCCACTGACTTCTGTGCATTGATGTTATATCCTGCCACTTTACTGAATTCCTCTGTGAGTTCTAGCAGTTTTGGGGTGGAGTCTTTTGGGTTTTCCACATAAAGTATCATATCATCTGCAAAGAGTGAGAGTTTGACTTCTTCTTTGCCGATTCAGATGCCTTTTATTTCTTTTTGTTGTCTGATTGCTGTGGCTAGGACTTCTAATACTATGTTGAATAGCAGTGGTGATAGTGGACATCCCTGCCGTGTTCCTGACCTTAGGAGGAAAGCTCTCAGTTTTCCCCCATTGAGTAAGATATTCACTGTGGGTTCTTCATAGATGGCTTTTATGATATTGAGGTATGTACCCTCTATCCCTATACTCCGAAGAGTTTTGATCAAGAAAGGATGCTATACTTTGTCAAATGCTTTTTCTGCATCTATTGAGAGGATCATATGGTTCTTGTTCTTTCTTTTATTAATGTATCGTATCACATGGATTGATTTGCGGATGTTGAACCAACCTTGCAGCCCAGGGATAAATCCCACTTGGTCGTGGTGAATAATCCTTTTAATGTACTGTTGGATCCTATTGGCTAGTATTTTGGTGAGAATTTTTGCATCCATGTTCGTCAGGATATTGGTCTGTAATTCTCCTTTTTGATGGGGTCTTTGTCTGGTTTTGGGATCAAGGTCATGGTGGCCTCATAAAACGAGTTTGGAAGTTTTCCTTCCATTTCTATTTTTTGGAAGAGTTTCAGAAGAATAGGTTTTAATTCTTCTTTAAGTGTTTGGTAGAATTCGCCTGGGAAGCCATCTGGCCTTGGGCTTTTGTTTTTTGGGACATTGTTGATTACTGCTTCAATTTCCTTAGGAATTTGCAAACACGAAACCAGCCCTACAAGAGATATTGAAAGGGGTCCTCTAAGCAAAGGAGAGCCTAAAAGTAACATAGACCAGAAAGGACCACAGACAATATACATTAACAGTCACTTTACAGGCAATACAATGGCACTAAATTCATATCCTTCAATAGTTACCCTGAATGTAAATGGGCTAAATGCCCCAATCAAAAGACACAGGCTATCAGATTGGATAAAAAAACAAGACCCATCGATATGCTGTCTGCAAGAGACTCATTTTAGACCCAAAGACACCCCCAGATTGAAAGTGAGGGGGTGGAAAACAATTTGCCATGCTAATGGACACCAAAAAAAGGCTGGGGTGGCAATCCTTATATCAGACAAATTAGATTTTAACCCAAAGACTATAATAAGAGATGAGGAAGGACACTATATCCTACTTAAAGGGTCTATCCAACAAGAAGATCTAAAATTGTAAATATCTATGCCCCTAACATGGGAGCAGCCAATCATATAAGCCAATTAATAACAAAAGCAAAGAAACACATCGACAACAATACAATAATAGTGGCGGTCTTTAACACCCCCCTCACTGAAATGGACAGATCATCTAAGCAAAAGATCAACAAGGAAATAAAGACTTTAAATGACACACTGGACCAAATGGACTTCACAGATATATTCAGAACATTCCATCCCAAAGCAACAGAATACACATTCTTCTCTAATGCACATGGAACATTATCCAGAATAGATCACATCCTGGGTCACAAATCAGGTCTCAACCGGTACCAAAAGATTGGGATCATTCCGTGCATATTTTCAGACCACAGTGCTTTGAAACTAGAACTCAATCACAGGAGGAAAGTCGGAAAGAACTCAAATACATGGAGGCTAAAGAGCATCCTACTAAAGAGTGAATGGGTCAACCAGGAAATTAAAGAAGATTTTAAAAAATTCATGGAAACAAATGAAAACGAAAACACAACTGTTCAAAATCTTTGGGATTCAGCAAAGGCAGTCCTAAGAGGGAAGTATATAGCAGTACAAGCCTTTCTCAAGAAACAAGAAAGTTCTCAAATATACAACCTAATCCTACACCTAAAGGAGCTGGAGAAAGAACAGCAAAGAAAGCCTAAACCCAGCAGGAGAAGAGAAATAATAAAGATTAGAGCAGAAGTCAGTGAAATAGAAACCAAAAGAACAGTAGAACAGATCAACGAAACTAGGAGCTGGTTCTTTGAAAGAATTAACAAGACTGATAAACCCCTGGCCAGACTTATCAAAAAGAAAAGAGAAAGGACCCAAATAAATAAAATCATGAATGAAAGAGGAGAGATCACAACCAACACCAAGGAATACAAACAATTATAAGAACATACTATGAGCAACTATATGCCAGCAAATTAGATAATCTGGAAGAAATGGATGCATTCCTAGAGATGTATCAACTACCAAAACTGAACCAGGAAGAAACAGAAAACCTGAACAGACCTATAACCACTAAGGAAATTGAAGCACAACTATTTTAAAACATCACGCAAGTAATTCAAAAATGATTCACTGATCCATATCTAACAATTGACAATCAGGGCATAAATAATATCCAAATTATGCAAACTTCAAAATACATGAAGCAGAAATTGATAAGAACTCCAGGAAGATTTAAAAATCCCACAACTGTAGTGTGAGGTGAGTGTGATATTTGGGTAGCCATGTGAAAGAATTGTATCAAGAAAGAAATGGTCATCTATGTTAAATGCTACTAATAGGTCAAGTAAGGTAAGAACTGGGACTTCACCATTGGAATTACAACACTAAGGTCATTGGTAACATTGACAAGAGCTTTTCTGGGGTAAGGATGGAGATAAAACCCACCATTGAGGTGAGCACAAGAGAAATGAAAAGAGAAGTAAGATTGCTAGTACAGAAATCTTTTTTGAGGAGGTTTCTAAATGGAAGCAAAGTAAAGGGGTGATATTCAGAGGAGGATGAACATTAAGAGACGGGGTGAGGGAAAAGGATGGGGGACAGGGAGTGATAATAGGTTTGGGGTAAATATATACAGTATCTTTTACTTTGTTCAAATAATTTGCAATAGGAATGCATTCAGGCATTACTTTTATAATTATAAAAAATCATTAAGACATTAAGAATATTTCCTTTCTGATTTTGATTTTTTTTAAATAATTGGAGAAATACCTTGTTTATATGTTGACACATAATGAAGTAGATGGGGAAACTGGACAATATATAAGGCAGAGAAGAAAATTGCTGGAGTGATGCTTTTAAGTAAGTGAGACAGGAAAGTATGTGGTGCACCTGAGTCAGTGTTAGAAGCTAGGAGTTCAATCACTGGAACAGGAGGGAAGTCAAGGTACATTGTCACAAATGCAGATAGGCAGGTACACAGTGGCGGGGATACACTGAAGTTCTGGTGGCTTCATTCAGCTCACTGAAATAGAAGTTCATCAGCTTCTTGGAGATGGGAAAGAGAATTTGGAGATTTGAAGAGAGAGGAAAAAACATAAAGTAATCCTCTTGGTGCTTATGAGTATTCTAGAGAAGTAGAAATTATCCTTGCTAGTCAGTGTCATGGACCCATTAGAAGTTAGTAATTATGGATTTCAAATGAGACCAACAAATTGGTGGTGGGTTTCTTGCAGCCACAAGGATGGATACTGAACAGGTGGAGAGTTGAAGTGAACCTAGGTTGATTTAAGCCAAAGGGGTGTGACATGGTGAGAGATGCACAAGGGAATTGTGCCATATGCAGGAAAGTGGTCATGGTTACTGCTTGTGCAGTGAAAACTGGGTAAGAAAGGAAGTGAGCACAACACCGTGAATATACTTAAAACCATTGAATTTTACACTTTAACTGATTAATTGTATGGTATATAATAATAAGTTGCTACCAAAAAAAAAAAAAGAGAGAAGAAGTGGAAAGGAGAGGGAAAAAGAGGAAGGAAGTTGAAGAAATGGGATAATGGTGAAACAGAACAGGGAAGCGGAAAAAAGGAAATATGTCTCCAAGCCCAACAACCATTAAAATTCAATTTGAGCAAAACATTTCTTCAAACATGTCCTGATTTTTATCCTGTTTGTCCTTATATTTGATGATTTCCAAATGAGGAAGTTTATAAATTTTTTATTATTTCATATTTTTAGATTCTTTGTATCATGGCTATTTCTACATTTTGGGTTATGATAGGTATTTTTATCATAATAAGACCTCACCAGTAAAAATATGTGAGATGCTAGAAAGACTGTGAAAAGGATTTGGAGGCTGGTTGAAATATCATTAATAGTTGGGTAGGTTGCAAGGATAATGGAAGAAAAAACAGTTTGTGTATCCATCATGTTTAATTTGTGTGGGAACCCTCTTTGCCCTGGTTTCGTGTTTCCCTGTGTGGGGACTTTTAGAATAATGCTGGATGCTTCTTCCCCCATCCCTGCACTCATGCCTTCCTGGGGTAAGAGTAATTTATCTGACTGTTGAATTTGGCAAACTAGGCTGTGGGGTCAGCCTTTCCCTCCACTTCCTTCTGGAGGGGAACCTACCTACCCTAGGAAGCACACAGTCTCTCTCCATGACATAATTTTTATAGGATTGCATCCTGCAGAGCAAGATGCCTGAAGTATTTCAGTGGTCTCCATTGTGGGCAGCACAACTCGAGTTCACACAGCTCATAGATCGAAACCTGGAATTTGAACCCAGTGGTGTGACTTTAAAGCTTACATTTTAAGCATTAGACTACTCAGCATCTATGAGTTTGTGTAAAGAAATTGGAATCAATACCCCACATGGTAAAATAAAGGAGGAAGAAACTTCACACCCCTTGCTTGATAGCGTAGAGAGTTTAAGAGTTAACTGGGGTGTAATTAGTTACATTTGTTTCTGTTTGAGTTCTAATCTGGATGTAACCAGGTTACAACACTTTCTGCCACACCCGGAGACAGGGGAGTGTCTGTTCCAGTAAACTTAGTATCTCAGGTTGCAGAAGAAGAGAAATTGAACACATGCTGCATAGGTCAGTTTCAGGGAATGGATCAAGAGAGATCAAGGATCAGAATGTATTAGGAA
Source organism: Phoca vitulina (assembly GCF_004348235.1). Taxonomy (NCBI): domain Eukaryota; kingdom Metazoa; phylum Chordata; class Mammalia; order Carnivora; family Phocidae; genus Phoca; species Phoca vitulina. The sequence continues at coordinate 18,933,174 of NW_022589708.1, read as the reverse complement.
AAGAGTTTGGAGGTAGACAATCAATGAAACTTTATTGAATGCTCCAAGGTATTTCATCCATACAGAGTCATAAGTATACTAGCAGTCAATATGAAACAGGAGAAAAAGGGTTTCAAGGGAAAGGAGGCAAACCATTTGAGAATAGAGCCATGAAAAGTAAAAATAGAAAAAAAAAAGGAAAACTTGTATTCAGAATGAAACATTGGAAAGCTGCAGGATATAGATTTCATTGTGAGACCCAAAGCAACATAGCTTTTAAAATTTAATCAGAGAACAGGCCATCACTGACCCTGTTTTAACCCATCCCAGTTAAACAGGAATGTGAAACCGATTCAACTACATTCAGAGAAAGGAAAAGCAGCCAGAGCTGATGTATCAGAAGTTTAAAAAAAAAAAAAAAAAAGATTTTATTCATTAAAAGTACAGTTTTTTTGTCTTTTCTGATTAATTTGTTTCACCAATATTTCAAACGAAATAAAATACCTTATTTTGTTATATGTGGCAAAAATAAGTTTGCTATAATACAAGCAAGGTTAAAAAAACTTTAAAAAGAGGATTAGGTTGTGGTTTTTTGTTGTTGTTGTTGTTTGTTTTAAGGAGAATCTAACATACAATGAATCTAACATACAAAGAATCTAAATTAAATGATATATATTTGGTTGCAAACTATGCTTCCCCACCAGAAGGGTGCAGTTCAAAGTAGCAAATCCATTCACATGGGTCAAAAAGGAAAAGAAATAGCTACACCAGCAATAAAAGCAAACATCTGTCATTTTATGTTTACAGGGCTTTAACACCATAATGAAGCTTAGATCACACTCCCCCGAAATATGTGATTATGCCTCCAAAGCCCAGTGGCAAGGAAATAACCAAACAATATGCCTAATTTGTTTCCTTGAACAACTGATCTTGTGGAATGTTCTAGAATTGAAAATAATCTCTGCTACTTGCCTTCCTGAAAATATCTACAGATTAAATATTTCTTGTGAGCTTTTAATGAAAGACCGATTTTAATTATATTCATTTACTATGCAAATTAGGCTTGAATCAGCCTGCTCATTAATATCATATCTGGGTTACAAAATAAATATACCACCTAAATTTTATTAAACATGCTTAGAGTTCTGAGATATTACAGAATGTAAATTTTTAATTATGATACAAATTAACAGATTGTCTTATTACTTGATATAATGTTTGTTGTTAGCTGATGTAAATACTTGCAAATATCGTGCATATGCAGGATTTCATTCTTTTGTTGACATTAACAAGAAAAATCTCTTTATAAAGTTCATTTCCATTTACAATTGTAGCTTAGTCCTGAGCGTTTTTTCCTCATTACATGTGAATCATTAATCATACAAAATGAATGCAGCATCGCTTTTTGTTCTCTGGAATGATGTGCTTTGTGAGGAATACTTATTATCATAAATCTTTCTAAAAGAGGTCCTAATAGCATCCAATAACTTGTAACATCAGTGAGTAAAATTTAAAGTGTACTCTTTTCCACCAGCTTTTATATTTGAAGCCAGCGTCATCAATTTTCACAAGGACAATTTAAAACACAAGCGTGTAAAAACAAATATCTATACCATCAGTAATGCAAAACACATTTCCTACTGTTTTTCTCCTGAACAGGATTCCACAGTGCCCTTTGTTTCTTGTTTTTAACCCCCTTCTAATATCACCAGAGCCTGCTGCTCGATAATTAGTTTCTTATGCATTAATAAAGCAAATTTTCAGTAATTTTTTGGTTTAGATCCAGAGTATGTACAAAAATTAAAGAAAAGAAAAAAATTAATTGTGAAAACTAAGATCCCTTTACTATTGGATGGCAATTTTAATAGGGATTTTTAATGTCTTTACTTTTGGTATATCATTTATTTGTATATATTTATTATTTATTTATCAGAGAGAGAGAGCATAAGCAGGGGGAGTGGCAGGCAGAGGGAGAAGCAGACTCCTCACCGAGCAAGGAGCCCGATGTGGGACTCGATCCCAGGACCCTGGGATCATGACCTGAGCCGAAGGCAGATGCTTAGCCACCTGAGCCACCCAGGTATCCCTCATTTATTTTATTTTATTTTTTAAGACTTTATTTATTTATTTGACAGAGAGAGACACAGTGAGAGAGGGAACACAAGCAGGGGGAGAGGGAGAGGGAGAAGCAGGCTTCCCGCTAAAGAAGGTAGCCCAACGCAGAGCTCAATCCCAGGACTCTGGGATCGTGACCTGAGCGAAAAGCAGACGCTTAACCATCTGAGCCACCCAGGCGCCCCCTTCATTTATTTTTTTAATCCAAGTCTCTACTTCTGACATTTAAACCCTTAAAATGGTCAATTATGATGGGCTTCAATAGCAGAATTTAGGATATATATCCATACATTATATACATGTAATATGCATATTTTGTATATTACATATATATGCTAGCATATATATGTATGCATACATATGACTGACTTTCTTGTAACTCTTTATGCTGGCATCTATTTACTCACTCTCAAAGTAAAACTGGATTGAATGTCCTTGTGAGAATGTGCTGAAGAATATGATAAATATTTGTAGATCAAAACACACACAAAAATTTTTAAACACCATTTTTTTAAAAAATCAAAGAGGAAATAAGAATTATCTCAACACCAATAACCATAAAATACCTTGGAATAAACCTAACCAAAGGGGTAAAAGATCTGTACTCTGAAAACTATAGAACACTTATGAAAGAAATTGAAGAGGACACAAAGAAATGGAAAAACGTTCCATGCTCCTGGATTGGAAGAACAAATATTGTTAAAATGTCTATATACTACCCAAAGCAATCTACACATTCAATGCAATTCCTATCAAAATACCACCAGCATTTTTCACAGAGCTAGAACAAACAATCCTAAACTTTGCATGGAATCACAAAAGATACCAAATACCCAAAGCAATTTTGAAAAAGAGCAAAGCTGGAGGCATCACAATTCCGGATTTCAAGCTGCATTACAAAGCTGTAATCATCAAGACAGTACAGTACCTGTACAAAAACAGACACATAGATCAATGGAACAGAATAGAAAACCCAGGAATGGACCCACAACTCTATGGTCAACTAATCTTCAACAAAGCAGGAAAGAATATCCAATGGAAAAAAAGACAGTCTCTTCAACAAATGGTGTTGGGAAAACTGGACATCAACATGCAGAAGAATGAAACTTTCTTACAACATACACAAAAATCACCTCAAAATGGATGAAGGACCTAAATTTGAGAGAGGAAACCATCAAAATCCTGCAGGAGAACATAGGCAGCAACCTCTTTGACCTTGGCCATAGCAAATTCTTACTAGACATGTCTCCGGAGGCAAGGGAAACAAAAGCAAAATTGAACTACTGGGGCTTCACCAAGATAAAAAGCTTCTGCCCAACAAAGGAAAAAATAAAACTAAAAAGTAGCCTATGGAATAAGAGGAGATATTTGCAAATGACATATGAAATATGTCACAAATGGCATGACCTCATTCTTCTTTTATGGGTGACTAATATTCTATAATATTCTATTGTATATATATCCCACATTTTATTTATTCATTCATCTGCTGATGAAAATTTGGGTCGCTTCCATGTCTTGGCTATTGTAAATAAAGCTACATGATTTGCAAGTATCTTTTCAGATTACTGCTTTGGGGCTTTTGGGGCTTTTGGGGGTAAATACCTAGGAATAATATTACTGATCATATAGTAGTTCTATTTTTAATCTTTTGAGGAAACTCCATCCTGTTTTCCACAGTGGCTGCACCAATTTACACTCCCACCAACAGTACATGAGGGTTCCTTTTTCTTCATTTACATATTTTCCAACACTTGTGAATTCTTGTCTTTTTTATTTTAGCCATCCTGACAAGTGGAAAGTGATAACTCCTTGTGATTTTGATTTGCATTTCTCTGATAATAAGCGATGTTGAACATCTTTCCATGTATCTGTTGGCCATTTGTATGCCTTCTTTGGAAAAGTGTCTATTCAGGGCCTATAGCCATTTTTAATTGGATTATGTGTGTTTTTTGATGTTGAGTTGTAGAAGTTCTTTATATATTTTGGATATTAACTCCTTATCAGATATACCATTTGCAAATACATTCTCCCATTCAGTAGATTTTCTTTTGTTTTGTTGATAGTTTCTTTTGCTGTGCCAAAGCTTTTTTTTTTTTTTTTTTTTTTTTTTTTTTTTGACAGAGACACAGTGAGAGAGGGAACACAAGCAGGGGGAGTGTGAGAGGGAGAAACAGGCTTCCCGTGGAGCAGGGAGCTCAATGTGGGGCTCGATCCCAGGACCCTGGGATCATGACCCGAGCCGAAGGCAGACGCCCAATGACTGAGCCACCCAGGCGCCCAAAAGCTTTTTATTTTGATGTAGTCCCAAGAGTTTTTTGTTTTTGTTTTTGTTTCTCTGGTCTCAGGAGACGTATTTAGAAAAATGTTGCTATGGCTGATGTCAGAGACATTACTGCTTATGCTCTCTTCTAGGATTTTTGTGGTTTTAGGTCTCACATTTAGGTCTTTAATCCATTTTGAGTTTATTTTTGTGTAGGATGTAAGAAAGTGGTCTAGATTTATTCTTTTGTATATACTTGTCCAGTTTTCCCAAAACCATTTATTGAAGGAACTATCTTTTCCAAGCTGTGTATTCTTGTCTCCTTTACTGTGGATGCATTGACCAGATAAGTGTGGGTTTATTTCTGTGTTCTCCATTCTCTGTCTATTTTGGGGCCAGTACCATACTCTTTTCATTACTACAGCTTTGTAGTGTATCTTGGAATCTGATATTGTGACAGCTCCAGCTTTGTTTTTCTTACTCAAGATCACTTTGGCTATTCAGAGTCTTGTGGTTCCATACAAATTCTATTATTATTTGTTCTAGTTCTGTGAAAAATGCTGTTGGTATTTTGATAGGGATGGCATTGAATCTGTAGATTGCTTTGGGCATTATGGACATTTTGACAATATTAATTCTTCCAATCCATGAGCGTGGAAAATCTTTCCATTTGTTTGTGTCATTTTCAATTTCTTTCATCAGTGTTTTACAGTTTTCAGAGTATTTTAAGGTAGGTTTTTAATAGCCCTATTTTATAAATAAGCCAAATGAGGCTCAGAGGGCTTATGTGATTGGCCTCATAACACCCTACCAACTAAGTGGCACAGGGCAAGATTAGAATGCAGATTTACCTATATTCAAACCTAGCTTCTTCCATCATTTGTCTTTCTATTGGTTATCTTCATTTCTCTTAGCATTAAAATTATATAGATGTGGTTTTAGGTTCTTTCTGCAAATCAACATGAGAGTGCATCCTCCGATATATATAGTATAGATATAATAGTTCATAGACGTCTACAGCTAACCAACTCAGAAGAAAGACATCAAGAGGATTTGCTGTTACAAAAAAAAGAGAGAGAGAATTTGCCATGTGTTTTATAAAAGTAACTTCTATCTTTATGTAGAGATCAACCTGGAGAGAATATAATCATTTCTGATGTCATTACTTTTTAACATACTGAAAAATATATTAATAAGTAAAATTGATTTAAATGTATTGTTTTATGCTTGTTATGTGTTTTCAGGAGATTATTACATTATCAAATCAATTGGTCTTAAAGATTTTCTATGGAACAGTGAAATATGATTAAGTATTGCTAGTTCTATTTTCTTATCTATGATAACATAAAATAAAACATAATTGAATATTTTAAAACACATTATAAATGTAATACATAACACTATAGATGTGTATGTATATATACATGTGCCTATATGCATATATATAAGAAATTCACATTTTAGGAATTATAAAAGTGTATAGTGTGTTTAGTTCCACAGTTCAACTCAACCTTGCAAATAAGTACATAAATTACATATGTATTTTTTAATTGAATTTATTCATTGTTTTTGGTTATATTATGAATGATGTGTAATACTGATTTAGTTAGTTGGAGGTATTGTTATGTTATAAAATCAAATTTCAAATCAATATCAGCATTATCAACAGTGGTAATTACATAGTGCAAGAAGAAAAAAATAGAAATTTAAGAAATATAAAAGTTCAGGTTTTGAAATATTAGGAAGAAGTTATGAAGTATCATACTAACAACACACTATTATGATGATGATGATGATGAAGTACCAATTTTTAAAAAGGTGATCGTCACTCAGGGAATAAATGCTATTGTGAGTGCTATTATGTTCTAATTTGTGAACAAGGTACCTGAGGGTATATAAATATAGAATATATATATATGGAATCTCTGTGGGGCAAAATAGAATCAGAGTTACCGTCAGTTTCTTCCACCTGAAATCACCTAGGCAAAGAAAAAGAATTCTACACCTTTATTCTCATAATTGAGAAATGACCTCAGATGGATTTGCAATGTACAATTCAACTTAAGCTGTTTGCTAACTGTCACTTTTTTTCACATACATGTCTGTAATGGCGGAGTAGGATAGGCACTTACCTCTAGGACTTGGGGGAATGGAGCTCAAGGTTGCTAGGAAGCATAATATTTCTGTGAAGCATTTTAATTTGTCTATGATTTCATACAATTCTCTATTTGTAATATCTTCTATTTATCTAATGTAATAAGAATTTTCAGTTTTCAATTAAAGCCAGAATCTCCCCCAATTTCACTACTGATACTACATAAAGACATACCCATGAAAATTCATGTGTCAGAGATAATGATCTTTTTTTTAAAGATTTTATTTATTTGCTTGAGAGAGTGAGAGAGGGCACAGAGGGAAAGGGAGAAGCAGACTCCCCGCTGAGCAGAGAACCCGACGCAGGGCTCAATCCCAGGACCCTGAGATCATAACCTGAGCCGAAGGCAGAGCTTAAATGACTGAGCCACCCAGGTGCACCCAGAGATATGATCTTAATATCACTTTCAGATACCCTGAAGTCCTGAGGTTCAAAGTTTCCCAGGTTTATCAATTCACCATGGTTTTCATAATTTAACATAAAAATGTAAAAGTTACAATGTACAAATGTATATTTGAACAATATGGAATACTCTTGAAGATATTTGGTGGGGTTTTTTGGTAAAATTTTATGGGCATGCTAAATAAGATGTTTAGTTTGTATGGGTTTTATTCTGAATTACTTCAATGAAATCTTTTTTTTTTAAATTATCTAAACTTAGAAAAATTATTAAAATACCTATATACATACATTAACAGATATATCCTATAGGTATATTTGAAATCCACAAAACTTAAAGTCAAACTAAGTCTTTTTCCTTATGCTGTGTTTTCAGATTTTAGTTAATCTTGTTGCTATTATGAGGACATTTGAGGAACAGCAGATTGTGAATCTGGAATTTTTCTCTATTAATATAGATTAGTTTTCATTATATTTTCATTTTTGCAGGTCTCCATGATCTGTGCTAATATATATGCTCTTAAAATATATTTTGTTATAGGGGCACCTTGGTGGCTCAGTCAGTTAAATGTCTGACTTTTGATTTTGGCTCAGGCCATGATCTCACAGTGGTGAGATCGAGCCCCCTGTCCAGCTCCACACTGAGCATGGAGCCTGCTTAAGATTCTCTCTCTCCCTCTCCTTTTGCCCCTCCCACCCCCTGCATTCTCTCTCTAAAAGTACTATACTAGTACTCACATAAACCATGTTTATATTTCAACTTCAAAAACAATAAAATGTAGATTTCCCCTATGTTTTTTTCCAATTCTGTACTTAAAATGTTAATAGGGTCCCTAAATCCATCTATGATTTTTAAATGGTCTGATAATTATGCTGCCTATTAGATTATTTAAATGAAGTAAACTGTTAAATCTGTTCTGTATTTAAAATAATAGACTATATCATCGCAGTGTAATTTTCATTTCTACTGTATCTTCTTCTATTGAAATACATGTTAATTAGACCACTCACAGTAGCCTATAAACAACCTTTTTAAAAAATATCTTTCATCTTTTCTATTTTACAGTTCCTAGAATATGGGAAAGCTTTATTTATTCATGTAGTCGGTGAAGACCTGAAGGCTTTTTGCCAGGTCCGAGAGAGAGAGAGAGAGAGAGAGAGAGAGATTGAAAAAGGAAAAAACAAAACAAAACAAAAACCTTTGCCCTCAAGAAAAGCCCTGTTTACCAGGGAAAAAAAAAAAAAAGGCAAGTCCCAGACATCAAAAGTCAGATAACACTAACTCATCCTGTTACTGAAGGTGGGGATTATCCATGAAGTGGCACTGATGTGAGTCTCATGAAAGCTGGGAACACAAATCAGAGAAAAGCTGGCCCACCATGCCCAGCTCCTCACTATTGCTGTACACAGCAGCAGACTGAGAGGAAGGGCATTTCTGACAGAGGATTTCTGCAAAAGTTCAAGGAAATGCATCGGCATTTTGTTCTGGAGTCATCGGGCAAAGGACATCATACAATTTTCATTTTAGAAAAGGTACTGTAGCAACGGTATCGGAAAATGTGTTGGAGGAATGAAGCAAGAGCCAATGAGACCTGTTCAAAGCCTGTTACATTCCAAGCAGAAACAGTAAGGTCCCAAAAAAGAAGCAGCAGCTGTGGGAATGGAGAGGAGGAAATAGTAAAGAGATATTCTAGAAGAGGATTTGATGGCCCATTGATGCAGGGAATGAGAGAGAAGGAGGTATCTAGGGTAAGCATATGCATTTGGCTTGGATGACTGACCAAATGGTAATTCTCTTCACTGGGCTGGGACAAAAGCAGATGGAGGGTCTTGTAAGGATAAATGATGAGTTTCATTTCAGTCAGGTTGAACTTGAGGTGCCTGTGGAAGGAGAAGTCCAACAAGAGCCTGGAATTTGTTACAAAATCAAAAGACAAATGTGGTGTGACAGCATACTTTGGGTAGTTAGAACAGTTCTAATCGTAGCCAGTGACAGGACTTAAATGATACAGGAGACATCAAATGAGAAAGAAAAGTGGGTGAATGGCAGAACCTTAGAAGACATCCATATTTAAGAACCTGGCAAGGAAAGAAACAGCCGTGAAAGAGAATGAAATGTGGGGAAGCTCTCTATTTTGCACCCACTACACTGCTTCCTTGAACAAATGAACATTGTCAGCTACACAGAATTTCCTTGGAAAGATGTCCATTTATTTCAGTGATGCTGTCATTGCTCAAAGCACTTTATTAGGTTCTCTTTCATCTTACCTCTGGACTAGAAGCATTTTCTTTTTAATATTGTCGTGGTGGCCAAGCTTTTTCCTTTGACAATAAATGTGTTTCTTTAGAAAGAGCTCAATGTCAACAAGATATAACTATCCAGTAATGATCCTTATTATCCCTCAAGTGCATTGAAAACCGACTGTGACGGCAATGCCAGTATGAGGAGTTTGGAATTAAAAATAAAAAGCCACATTTTAATCATATTCAAAATAAGTCTTTAGTCTTCTAAAGGATTTCTTTAAAAGACATTTTAATAAGTAATTGTATTATTTATAGATTATAGTCAACCTTATGCATGACACTATTAAATAATCTGTCCTCTAAATAATATTACTGAATCGACACAATTTAAGGTGGCTTCTGTCTTTTATACAAACCTTTTAACTGTTTTGAGATTAATGAGTCAACATAAATTCAGACTTGATTTTATAGTTTTATTAAAATTCTTACAGACCCTTACATTTTTAGACATTCCAGACAGTTTCTGACTTAGGATTTTTTGGCTTTATGATAGTGCCAAAGCGATACCCATTCACTAGAAACCATACTTTAATTTTTGAATTTTGCCCTTTTCATGGGCTAGCAATATCCAGCTCTCCCATGATTCTCAGTGGTGGTATTGAGCCAAAGCTCCCAGTCAGTCATGTGACCCCGAGGGTAACAACCAATAATTAACAACCATTCTGCACCCACACAACCATTCTGTTTTTCACTTTCAGTGCAGTATTCCATAAATTACAGGAGAGAGTCAACACTTTATTATAAAATAAGCTTTGTTTTAGAGGATTTTGCCCAACTCTTGGTTGATGTAAGTGTTCTGAGCATATTTAAGGTAGGCTGGGCTAAGTCCTGATGTTTGGTAGGGTAAGAGTATTAAATGCATTTTTGACAATATTTTTACTATATTTTCAACTTACTATGGGATGTAGCCTCATTGTAATTTGAGAAAGATCTATACTTTATTGCTTGTGCAATACTGATTAATCTTAATTTGCATGAGTTGTCTATCTTATTACAAAGACTTTGAAGAGTGGCTGTGTCATCTGTTCTAATAGTTAACAGGTCTTGGCAATCATTTTCTCGTTTCTCCCTTAAAAGCTGTCTCCACTAGTGTAACTTAAATATATTTCCAATATGCTTAGTGGTCAGTATCCAGAACCTTCTCCATATCAAAAAGAAGATTGCTAAATGGAAGATTGAAAGTTAATAAATTGCCTGGTAAACATATCACAAAGCTTGGATATGATTTATTCTCAAGTCAGCATTTGGAAATGTTCAAATGAAGGCTGTTTGACCTTGTGCAAAAAATTCTTGATTGGCTAAAACATTGGATTAGGTGAACATTAAGGTTGCTACTAACACTATGATGTTATGATTGCTTCCCACTAACTTAATTTAAACTGGAACTGTGAGTACTCAGTCCAACCTTTGCTTTCTATCTAAAACTCAGTGCTAGGGCAATCTTATATATTAATGTAACTGTCATGCTTAAGCTCCGTGAACTCCTGGATTATGTCTAATTCATCTTTTCAGCCCTAGTAGAGCATTCAGTAGAGAGACACTTAGAAATGTTGGTCTTGTCAGTCCCTTTCCACATACAAAAAAAATGGAAAGTCAAAGAAATGAAACTCTGGTGCCAGTTACTGGTGAGTTGCATTTTATCTTGTTCACTGGATACGTGACCATGACAAAGCTACAGGTTTCAACCCTTTCTGCTGCACACTTACATATGTCTCTATACCTGTCATGCCTTGTGATTCCCTTTTCACTGCCCATCCCCAAGTACTTGGCCTTATTCCACAGTCCTTGCTACTATAGTCTCCCAGGAGTTTTCTAACTCGTGAGTATATGTTACACAAAAACTCTCACAACCACATTTTAATCAGATGCACAGCCTTTTCCCGGTGCAGCAATCCACTGACTAGATAGTCATCAAAACCAATTGTTAAGATAGCTCAACCTTATCCTTACCTTAACAAACTATCTGCTTCCATTTAGTCACCAAATAAAATACTTTGATTAAAAACATTCTGTAGATATCCTTATAAGTGCAACAACAAAGGAATAAAACTTTATGTGATGAAGAAAATGTTGGGTGCATTTTTTATTCTAATCTAAAAATTATGAGGTCATGTCTTATTCACTACTGAATAATGAATGGAGACAGAATAATTCTGAGCACATTTATGCTTAAATGTGACGTATTTAATTATAGGCACACTAAATCACAGAAGTAAATCATTATATACGTAGCATTTTTGAGGCTATTCGAGTCAAACAATTCCAGTTATTTGGTAAATAAACAGCAAACACAGGATCTTATGAAGGAAGAAGGAAAGTGAGGATGAATAAGGCAAATAACATTCGTTGAGCTCAAGTTATATGCCAGATACCATGCTGGCCTCATCCCTGCATTTTAAGATGAGATTATTACAATTGGATGGTCCTCAGACAAATGTATCAGCCATACCAGGGGGAGTCCACACATTGCCAGTGGTTGGCTCAGGTTACTCAGGTTGCCTCTTAACTTACTATTATAGTGAATTTTCTTTTGCAGCAAGGGTTCCCGATTTTGAATCGGTCCCTTGAGTTTTGGGGTTACTGAATCTCAAGTTCCCACCCATCTATCAGTGATCATGAGCCCCACTTTACCCATAGCCCATGTGAGAGACTGCCTACTCCAGTTTCAACTCCATGAAACCACACCAGCAGCCTAGACTCTGTTTGACCCACATATTAGCTGGGATGAGATAGGTTATGCTTTGGTAACACCTTTCAAATTCTCAGTGGCTTATCTCAATAATTATTTTCTGTAACATAATACAGTCCCAGCAGGAGTTGGTAGTGGGGCTGATTGGTAGTGGAGCTCATAACCACTAGAGGACCCAGCAGGGTACCAAAGTTCTACTTCCGTAGAAGCCTCCTTGAACATCACAGCTGTGTGTGTGTGTTGGTGGGGGGGTGCTGCAGGGTTTCATCCTGGTAATGAAATGCACCCATCTAAAACTACACACAATGCTTCTGTAAATATCTCACAAGATAAACCTGTCAATGGCCATGTTCAAGTTCTAGGAGCGTGAGGAAGTATATTCTTGCCATAACTGCTAAGGGGTAGGAAAACCAAATATTCTAGACAGCCCTATCAACTGTCGTATGCCACCATCCCCACAGCTGCTAAAACCACCAGTGCTCCATACCCACGTACACACCTGCTCTTTTTTTGCTTCTCCTTCCTCTCCCAACAAGGGGATAAGGGATCAGATGTATGTTGCATATCATTGTCTGACTGCTCACAACAGACAATGAGGGAAGTATTAATAACCTGCACTTCACAAATGAGAGAACAGAGGCTTATCGAGATCCAGGGTCTTGTGCATAAATATATGTTATTGGGCCCAACATTCAAATCCCGATCTTTTTGGCTTAAAACCCTTGGTGAGCATCCAGTTTCTACAAGACCAAATTCAAACTCTTGGATATGCTGTGCATAGTCCTCCAAGACTCCTTCATCACTCTCTAGAGCCACTTCTTACTCCCCTCAGCCCTTAGGCTCCACCATACAGCCATTGGAAACCTCTTCCGAGGTCTTTGGGTTTCGTTTTGTTATTACCTTTACTCAAGTGGCAACTCCATTTTGGACCATTCTTCTCTCCTCCTGACAAACACTAATGTACTTCTAAGACACAGTTGGCAAATCCTTGTCCTCTGTGAAGGCTTTTCTGATTTTTACTCTCACATAGATATTAAATAAGTTATCTGTTCTTTATGTTCTTATTGTATCCCATGCACATTTTTACCAAACTAATTTTTGCTGCACTTACTCTCTTTTATACCTGTTATTATACACGAGGTGCCCGGAGATACTTCTTACTCATTTTTATAACCGTGTGTGTGTGTCTGTGGTGATGGTTAATACATGTGCTTTCACTGAAGGCTGAGCGAATACGAAATAAACATAGAGTGGAGTGGGAAGGCATGGACTTTGGAAGCCAGACTATCCCAGTTGGAAAACTGCCTCCGTCATTGTCATTGTCTGACGTTGTCCAAATTAACTTCTCTGGGCTTCAGTTACTTCATCTGTAAAAATAAGGTAATAATACCACCGCTTTATTGTTCTGTCAGAGCTCTCATGAGGATTAAATAAGAACTTATGTAAACGTTTTAAGGGAGTAATTATTAAAATAAATATTGACAGCGGTGATAACAGTTAGAGTGGTGCTACTAAAACAGGTAATCCGATATTTTTCTCCAGTCCCTCAAAGTGTCTATAAATCAGTGTTCTTAGGTCAGACCTATTCCAAATGCTAATAGGAAAATGTGACACAGAACTGGGTAATTATAATTCTATTGCTCAATTTATGCATTCAGAAGATAGTATATATGTTATGTGACCGACGTATATGAAAGAAATATAACTTGGGCCCACAGATTGATGGTTCACATAATTTTTTCCTGACTTGCTACCTGCTCATGTAGAATTACTTGCTCTTGTGGTAGTATGTAACTGGGTACTAGTGGGTAGGAAAGAGTTAAACAGCAACCCTCTAGCCACAAGTTTGGAAACAGAATTTTCTCCCCATCCATTATAACTACAGACAGGCAAGGAACAACCTAAAAGATAGAAAAAGTGCTTGAGTAATGGAAGAGAGTTACTTAGCCAGGAAGATATCACTTTTTCCTGCCTAACATGAGGGTATTTTTTTTGTTTTGTTTTTTGTTTTTAAATTGCTCAAGGGAACTGCATAAGCTTTCGTAGATATTTGCAGGCATTCTAGGGCACTTGAAGAAAGTCACTCTTGAGAGTTTACTTCCTGTAGTTTCTGCATTGTGTGAGTTGTTTAATAGCAGTTAGGAACAGAAATAGGCATAAATAAAACAGATCTAAATATGTGTGTGTGTGTCTATACATAAAAGGCAGCCTGTTCTATAAGGATTGAATTTTTGCTAAATAAAAAAAAAGGGGGGGGGCGGGGCGCCTGGGTGGCTCAGTCGTTAAGCGTCTGCCTTCGGCTCAGGTCATGATCCCAGGGTCCTGGGATCGAGCCCCACATCGGGCTCCCTGCTCCGCGGGAAGCCTGCTTCTCCCTCTCCCACTCCCCCTGCTTGTGTTCCCTCTCTCACTGTGTCTCTCTCTGTCAAATAAATAAAATCTTTAAAAAAAAAAAAAAAAGGGGGGGCGCCTGAGTGGCTCAGTCTTTGAGTGTCTGCCTTTGGCTCAGGTCATGATCCCAGGGTCCTGGGATCGAGCCTCGCATCCGGCTCCCTGCTCAGCGGGGGAGTTTGCTTCTCCCTCTCCCTCCCTCCCTGCTTGTCCTCTCTCTCTCTCTCTCTCTCAAATAAATAAATAAAATCTTTAAAAAAAAAAAAGAGAGAGAACTTTCTGATTTAGTCACAAGGGAACAAACTGTTGGAGGATTACAAAAGCAAAAAAGAAGGATTCAAAAATGAGAGAAGAAGCAAATAGGGTAAGGACAGATATACATTTGTATTTCTAGTCTACAGGTCTGATGACATTGGTGGCTAATACCTGAATCACACTCTTGTAGAGACTGTGGATTAGCCAGAGCTTAAAGAATGGGAGTGCGAGGACTTAGGTGTAGCTGCTGCCGAGGCGTATATATGTAGTGAATTTCATGGATGGTGATGAGCTTTAATTTAATGTTTTCGTTTTTGTTTTTGTTTTTTAATCTTGCACTACAGAAACCTTTCTCAGATCATTGTGGGCAGGTTGTATACCAAGAAAGACAGAATTATGCATTTTCAATACCTTGGCTTTACAGTTCACGTTTCCTAACAGGGACCAGATTTTATACTCTGAACTGATAGGCTGGAAGTTCATTTGGCACTACCATAGCATTGTATAAAACGGTCTATAACTTTCTTGAAATAAATAAGTGGGTGGGTAAATGAATTATTTAAAGAATTTAAGAATAGTAATAAATTCACTTCATATATTAAACACACCACCAATGTAAGGTTAAGAAATTTTCAAAATGATAATTTTTACACAAATTCATCAATGCTAGGAAAGTGATAAGTGAGTATTATAGACATGACTATTACCTATATAATGTTACATTTCTCTGTTATCCAGGACCTACTGATTTATACAACAAATAAAATTGTCCATCGCTTTAAGTTTAATAAACATAGTCTATAAAATCCATATTTACTTAAATTACTAGTGGCTATATAACTGCAATATTAATATTAAAGTTCAAAGGTATCCCCTTTCTGGAATTTCCATTTTATTGTCTCATTCTCGTCAAATATGGTGATGGTTCTCAAGTCTCTGGAATGTTCTGGGGATAGTTTCATATATGTGCCCTTCTAAACTACAGGAGAAGGGTCCAGATGAAGATATCCTCCTAACTGTGAGAGAAGAGGATAAATTAAGATAACACAAATTTGTTTATTTGATGATTTATTTTTTAACTTTAAAAAAATGTGTGAGAGTAATTGTCCAAGTATATCATCTCATAAATTGTGTTCCTCTTAATTAAATAGAAAAAATATTGTGATTATAGGAAAAATTTAAGGTCACAAAATAAGAAAAAAATACATTGGCCTTACTTATCCCTTAAAATTCAAGTAGTTATTGAAATCAAGTTCAATATACATTGTTCAAATATTTACCTTTTAAAAATCCTGGCCCTACTGAAGCATTTCCCAATGCTAATTTAGATTTCAACTCATTATATCTCTATGACTAAAGTCCCTCCAGTGAAATTTGCAATGAGGATCTGGAGAGAGACCAATTCATTTTATTATGAATTAAATATTTCATGAGCTACTCTTGACTAAATTGAACTAAATCTTATCTAATTTTCATGTGTAATCAAACAAACTAGACTTTAACAAATGACCAAAATTCCTTGCTAAAGAAGTTGAGGGGATAGCAACTGAAAGTAAGAAACTGATAAATAAATATAGCATTAAATTGAAAATCCCCATTTGGTGTTCACCTCTCATAATATAAATACTGTTGATAAAATAATGTAATTTTCATGTGCACTATTATAATCCAGGCCACTGTTAGAGTTTAACAAAAACTATTGCAAAGAACCATTTATCAACATTCTGGAAATTACTTCTTTTGTTTTACACATTACAGATATAGGTGGATTTTGTAAAAGCAAAGTTAAATATTTTCTTTCTTTTCTGTTTAATGAAAGAGTCAGAAAAGCTATAATGTACCATGATGGAATACTTCATTTGGGGAGAAATAAAACTAAATATAATGGAGGTGGCTTTATCTCTCTGAGGAATTTTCTTTGGAATTATGAATTATTACATTGAAGAAACTTTGGATTTTATAGCTATATGCTCTTACATAATGTCAGGAACTGTTTTAGGAAGACTGTCGTCTACAAATGCAACAAATTGTTTATGGATGCTACTCATAAGAGAATGACTCAAATTGTGGGGCGCCTGGGTGGCTCAGTCGTTAAGCGTCTGCCTTTGGCTCAGGTCATGGTCCCAGGGTTCTCGGATCAAGCCCC
>NW_022589708.1:18705964-18916378 GCF_004348235.1 Phoca vitulina | reverse complement strand
TAAGCGTCTGCCTTCGGCTCGGGTCATGATCCCAGGGTCCTGGGATCAAGCCCCACATCGGGCTCCCTGCTCTGCGGGGAGCCTGCTTCTCCCTCTCCCCCTGCTTGTGTTCCCTCTCTCGCTGTGTCTTTCTCTGTCAAATAAATAAAAAATCGTTAAAAAAAAAAAGATTTAAAAAAAAAAAAGAGAGAATGACTCAAATTGTTTTTCGACAAGATGTACCTAACATTTCAATACCACAAATCAAACCTTAAATTTATGAATAATGTTGCCTTATAAAGAAATTCCCACTTATTTTCCTAGAAATTGACAACATTTAAAAAGAGCAAGTCCAATTATACCTGAGGGCTTTCTCAGTCCCTGAAATCATAAATGATCTCATGATCTTCTAATTTCCAATAGGACATTGTATTTTTTTTTTAAGGATTATTTATTTATTTGACAGAGAGAGAGAGAGAGAACACAAGCAGAGGGAGCAGCTGAGGGAGAGGGAGAAGCAGGCTCTCCGCTGAGCAAGGAGCCCAATGCGGGACTCGATCCCAGGACCCTGGGATCATGACCTGAGCCGAAGGCAGATGCTTAACTAACTGAGCCACCCAGGCGCCTTGGACATTGTATTTCTTTTGCATACCTCTCACGTCATGTTGTGATATGTACTTAGGTGTGTAGCTGTCATATCTGCTCTATTATATCATACCTCTTTAAAGATGAGAAGGAGCATTTATCTTATTTTATACCTCGCAGTGTGTGGCAGTATCTTGCCTACAGTGAATGCTCAGTAACTGTTTCTGGCATCAAAGGCTGAAGAAAAAAATCATCAAAATTCAGACTGCTGCCCTGGAGAAAACTGAAAGTAACTCCCTGGTGATAATCCTCCACATCCAGAGCAGGTTTTGAAGAAAAATAGCTTTTTGACTAGGAGGAATCCAAACAGATAGAAAAGTGCTGTCATTGACCTTCACAAGTGCTCTTCCTTTGCGTGTGGGTGTGTGTGTTCATAGGGGTCCCAGAATCACCTGAGGAGCTTTCCTTTTTTTAAAATACAAATAAATGAAGCCCTGTCCCAACCCCGGAGTTCTTTGTATTTCAAAGAAATACTTGGGTAAAATGAATGGTGAAAACTCAGGATATGTAGATTTTGAAAAATTCCCTGGATGATTCTAAACTTTATCACTCCTTCCCTCTGTTTAGGGCTACTGCCCTAGAATTTTGGCTTAATGAAAAAGTCATATGGAGATTTAATTAAATGCAGATTGTCTAGAAATAATCCATTTTCTCCCCAGGGATCTTTGTGGCCTTGGTCAACAATGTATGTTTCAGTGTATAGTATTAGAATTCTATCACTGATGTGCACATTGATATAGAAACATATATCATTCAAGTGGCACATAGGATTGTCTTCTGTCAACGTTGTCTTGGCTGTAAATTATACAGGGTAAGCCCATTGGAGCAGATACAATAAGACTTCACAAAAGAAGCACCAAATTATCATAACACTAATTATATCAAATTCAAAAAAAATAAAAATATTTTCATTTAAAATTTTTCATAATGCAAAGAAAACTATTAAAGAGCAACATTAAAATAGTGACAATGCAAATTTGATTTTGAATACAAACGAGATTTTTGTTACATTGTCCCATTTATTTGCTTGAAAATTTTTCTTTAGTGTTTAACTTCAAAACATTTTTTTTCAATTTTTATGGCTATAAAAAAATATGTTCAACACACTTATACTGGTCAGTCAAGTAAACAATCAAGCAAATAGACAGATGTAATGTACAGCCTAGTAACTATAGTTAATAATACTCTATGGCCTATTTGAAAGTTGCTAAGAGAGTAAACCTCAAAAGTTCTCATCACAGGGAAAAATTGTAATTATATAAGGTGATGGACGTTAGCAAGACTTATTGTGGTGGTCCTTTCACACTGTATACAAATACTGAGTCAGTATATTGAATTCATATGTTGTACACCTGAAACTAATATAATGTCATATGTCAATTATACCTCAAATAATATACCCCCTCCAAAAGAAGTTCCAAAATGGAAAAAGAAAAGTAAACAGAAGGGAATGCAAATATATTAACTTTTACTCTCTGGAGACTAGGTTAGTTTCTTTTAAATAAAGAAATGTGGGGCGCCTGGGTGGCTCAGTTGGTTAAGCGACTGCCTTCGGCTCAGGTCATGATCCTGGAGTCCCGGGATCGAGTCCCGCATCGGGCTCCCTGCTCAGCGGGGAGTCAGCTTCTCCCTCTGACCCTCCTCCCTCTCATGCTCTCTGTCTCTCATTCTCTCTCAAATAAATAAATAAATAAATCTTTAAAAAAAGAAAGAAAGAAAGAAAGAAAGAAAGAAAGAAAGAAAGAAAGAAAGAAATGTAATCCTCATGTAATCCTACCAAGAGCCCTCTGAGATAAGTTTTATAACCCCATTTTATAAATGAGAACACTAAGGCCATGGGGAGTGGTGAACTGATGCATAAATGCATTTACTTAATAGCAACAGAATCAAGATTGAAAATCAAGTCTAAATACTCCCAAACTCATACTCTCTCCACTATTACTACACAATCAGAGTTTGCAAATGACAACTCCCAGACCAAATCCAGCCTGCCTTCTGTTTTTGGGTGCCCTGTAAGCTAAGAATGATTTTATATTTTTCAATGATTTTTTAAATACAAAAGAAAAATATTTCTTGACACATAAAAAATTATATGAAATTCAAATGACAGTGTGCAAAAATCAAGTTTTATGGGAACAGAACCATATTCATCCATTTCAATGTCATCTGTGGCTGTTTTCATGCTACAGCATGAGTTGAGAAGTTGCAACGCAGACGGTATGAGCGGTAAAGCTGAAAGGATTTCAGAAAACGTTTGCAGACTGCAGCTATATGTTTCTTCCTCACTAATGCATGTTTGTGCTTATAGATGTGGTCTCAAAACAAAGCGGAACCATAGGAAAAATAAAGCAAAGAAAATATTTTTCCAAAGATACTGATGAGTAATATTTTTAAAGAGCAATAATGCATCAGATACGATCGCTCACTGTGCATTTTCCTTTCCACGCCATTTAGAGGTCATTCGTTTGAAAGCTCCCTTGAAGGCTTGCAGCACTTAATTCATACATGCATTAAACCTCTCAAATTTACTTGGCCTGAGTGTTGTGAAAAAGATCTTGGAGGCAATTTATCACGTAGGAACTTGTCACTGATTAACTCTTTTTTAGATGAGTCATGGAGTGAAGTCAAAGTGACAATTCTGACAGTATTTCCACTGAGGAGTGGAGAATCTGCCAAATGGTGCTGAAAGGATTGTAGTCTGTCCCAGCATGTCCTTGTCTGAGGCTTAATCCCAAACCCATCCCCACTGTCAGTAACTGGACTTTGTGAAGCCTGGAGCTTATAAAATTTGAGGGACTCTTTTGAGGAAAAAGAAATATAAAATTACAATACCAGCTTAGACATAAGGTCCTGGAAGGAGCCCAGATAAGTGAGGGACCCTGAAAATTAACCTTCGTTAGCTTCAAGGAAATCATCTTAGGCGAGCGGCCATTATTCCTCGATATGCTAATGCAAAAAGGTAAAGTTAATAGATTCAATTATAAAGCAAAGTGTCCTTATCTCAGGAGCATTCTGGATTAGAAAAGTACCTTTTCTATAACTTTAACTTATTTAGCAATAAAGTCCTGCAAGATGTTCCCCATTTTCTCAGAAAGATACCCAGCTGAGGAACAAACAACTAGACTCGTGGGTCCACAAAGAGATGGCTGAAGGAGTGGAATGCTTCCCAGTTTGACTTCAATTCCTTCCTGCTCCGCTTCCTTCCAGTTCTTTTTGAGATTGAAATGCAGAGAAAAGAACTAGAGCAGACACGTGCTCTCTGCATGACTTCCTGTGTGCTCAGAGCTTCCGAGGAGAAGTAACACAGTAACCCTGGCAGCTTGGACACCATTCGCCTACTTCAGAACAAGTGCCGGCTCTTCCTGTTTCTGAACTCTTTAATTCCAGTTTTTTCCTTCATTTTCTTCACCTTTGAGTCCATATTTGTGGGGAGTAATTGACTAGAGTCTAAGGACTGGAGCCAGAATAAAATAGGAATGACGTCAACCAGATGGTCGGAAAGTAAAAGTGGCTAGTAGACCTAGATTGAAGCCAGATCTGAAAAAGCAACAGAGTTGGAAGGTCTGAGGTAAAAGGCCCCAGTGATGATCCTGCTGACAGAAGTGGTTACTGCTACCACCAGAAGAAGGTGAAGGGCTTTTGCTGCCCATTTTCCTTTGAGTTAAGCACATGCTTTCCAATGTCAAGAGGAAACATGGAATAAAGGAAAGAATGCAGGCTGAATATCAGTCTCCCTACTTATCAGCTATTTAAGCTCTCAAAAATCAGGTATTTTGTTTTCTTTTAAATCCATAAACACTGGTAATGACTTCTCCCAGGGGTGGGTGTTGTCAGTAGGAAATGAGACAAAGGGCTTAAAGGGGCCAGTATCATGCTTGGCACAACCATATTTGAGACCATTAGGCACCATCAGTTTCAGAAGGTTACCTCTTCAGCCAGAGTTACTTGCAATGTCGGAGGTTCCCGATGTGCTTCCTGAGCCTAATTCTAAACGTGCTGTGCAAGCTTATCCTGGAGACTTGCTCAGCCTCTCTTGATTTAGATCCGTGCTGAGTTTGCTCCATTTGCATCCTCCCACTCAGATCCTTTTGTGACCCTTCTCTGTGCTGCTCAGAGTTCTGCTGAGCAGAACTCCCCCCTCCCCCAGTCCCCTGCTTGTTTGTTGACTTCTGTTGAGTTTACCACTAGTAGGGAGCAGCAGGGGACTAGGAGGAGAGAGATGCCTGGGTTCTTATTCTCCCAGCTCTCCCCACAGGCCCTATTCCTCTACCACTGCAGCTCCTATTGCACAGCCTCTTTTCAGCTGCTCTGGGTTCCAGGAGTGACACTATCTTCCCCCTTTGCCCCTTCAACCCTGTAGGAGGTAATGGCTTCTTAAAATGCTACTCCTGGATGACTCACTGAATTAAATTCCTCTAGGTGGGATCCTGTCTGATAGAGATTTCATGTTTAAAAGAGCTGGGGTTTTTTGTTTGTTGATTGGTAGTCTATCCTCAGCCAGATTGTAGTTAGGTAAATGTATCTATAATGAAGTTACTTCATAACATCACTGCTTCTCAGGAAAGTTTCCTTTCTTTCTCCAAGCCAAAGTTTTCAGAAAAAATATATCCAACCAGGAAGGAGTCATGAGGAAAAAAAATAGGATGCCCTTTTAATGCTCAAAACAAAACTGACCGCCACTGGGTCATAGATGTTCCAGTCACAACCCACTGTCATTAGACATTTTATTTTGTAAGAATAAGCGTTATATTTTATATTCAATGACAAAATAATGTAACATCTGTTTAATTATACATGATGCATGAAAAGTAATCTGTTCTTTACTGACTTCACTCTATATATCACTATGTTTTAGACTTGTCAGCAAATTCAATTTATTTACCTTTCACTTTAATGAAATTATTTTGAATTTCATAGATGTGGAAATAATTGAAATAAAGACATTAGAAATCTTATTTTAATGTCAAAACTTGTTTGAAAACTCATATTTCATGGAAATGAAGGCTAGTAACCATAATTATTACTGTTTCCATACATATTTGGAAATAAATATTAAGAAGTAAAAGATGTGTTCATCAAATTATAGTTTATTATTTCAGGGGGCAAATCTAATATAACAAAAGGATCAAATATTCAGTCAAGTTCACTTATCATCACTATCTCCTGTGATACTAGTACATGTTAAGTAATTTTAAAACCCAAAAAAAGGTTATAATTTCTAAAGCCCTAATTAATGAGCAGTCTGTTTGTAGCTGTTAGAAACATCAAAAATATTATTTTAAAATCTAGATTTAGAAAAGGAAACATTATTTTGAACTTGAACAGCGTTCTTACTTGAATTTTTCCTTTGTCAACCTCCTCCAAAGTCTAACGTGAGTATACGTTGTTGGGCTTCTCTTGGGGTTTTATGTACATTTCAGGTATTAGCAGGGAGTAAAGAGGAAAGAGCCGGTGTATATGCTAAGCCACCAGTCTAGTGTCAAGTAGAAGAAAGAATACTTGGGACTTCCAGAGAAGGAACCATGCTTCAGTTGAGACCACTGCACCATCCTACCATCCTAGCAGGCATCGTTGACATTACAGCCTTGAATCTGAAAGTAGATTGACACAGCATTCCCTGGAGTAGTGCATCCTTATAGAGATGTAGGCTGTGCCCAGTGGTGCTGGCCACCACACCGTGGAGTAACAATTATCAAAGGAGTTAACAAATTTTCTGTACTCAGGGGTATGTCTGGTGAAATTAGAATCAGATGATGAAGGAGGATCTCTTGATATGCGTGCAGTAGATTAAGCAATAAAATAACATGCAATAGGGTTTATTCTTGCTCATGCCCAAATCTTTCCCTGGTTTTAAGACTACAACTACGTTTGATGCTCTCATATATAGATTAGGCCCTCAGACAACAAGTTGTCAATTGAACTGAATACTTCTGTTTATAAGACTTTGATGGATTTCCTCTTTTCAGTATGTCCCTGTTTCTGGCTGTACAGCATTCCAATGCCTGATAAATTAAGAATTATGGCCAAATGTTTTGCTAATTTTCTAGATGTCTGATTAAACCAAATAGCTGTCTGTATTGGTTACAAATCTTGGTGTAACATAGAGTTTGTAAATGGCATCATTTCCAGCCCATTCACAGAGTTTGTACAATTTTAACAGTCAAGTCTTGATTGAAAAATTGAGGGATTTTGCATAATCTAGATTTCTGTATTTTTATAAAATCAGAAGATCTCTGGGGAGCCTGGGAGCTCAGTCAGTTAAGCGTCCAACTCTTGGTTTCAGCTCAGGTCTCAATCTCAGGATCCTGAGTTCAAACCCCACATTGAGCTCTGTGCTGAGTGTGTAGGCTACTTTACAAAAACAAAAATGAAAACAAACATACACACACATACACAGCAGAAGATCTCATGACACAGGGTCTCTTTGAGAAAACAATCAGCTTGAGACGGGGGCTAGCCACCACTCCATTTTCTTAAAAGGCTCTTTCCTTGCTTCCTGTAACACCACACTTTCTTTGTGTTCCTCCTGATTTACTGACAGTTCCTCCCCCATCATTTGTCATCCTCTTTTAATTTTAAATGTAGGAATTCCCCAGGACTCAGTTCTAAGTCCTGAAGAAGGTTCTTTTCTCTCATTCCAAATGCTGTCCCTAGGCAACAAGTTCATATATCTGCATATATATGTAATATATACATATACATATAATATATACAAACAAATACAGATAAATATATATACCTATATTTGTATATATTTGTATATATCAGCAACCCACAAAGGTCTATTTCCAAACCAGTGTGCTCTAGTCTGCTTCTACTGTTACCCCTGCTCTTTTTCTTATACATTTATTTTATTCCTTGAATGAGTCACAACACTTTCTCTTTACCTAGCTAGCTGATTCCACTATCTGGAAGAATCTTTCCCTGTTCCTCTGCCTGTTTCCTATCTATCTTTCATGTTTCTCTCTTAGCTTACATTTTATTCTTCTAGAAAAACTTCCCTGAACTCCAGAGAAGATCATGTCTTTCCATTATCCTCTTTTACAGTAGTTTTAAAGTCCCTCTTTGTAGCATTTATCAGATCATAACAAATTATTTGCTTAATATAGATCTTAATATATACCATTAAAGTACATTAAAATAGGGCCTATTTGTGATTTTTACTATATGTCTTTGCATTAGCACCATCTGATGCATAATGTGCTCATAATATTTAGACTTTGACATAAGTATTAGAATAAATTATATGAGATCATAGAGCATCCTTTGAGAAATTGAAAAACCTTTCTTTCCTAATCAAACTTAAAGATAATTCAGATAATTTTTATTATTTACTTTTAAACTTTAAATTTATTTTTTATTTGAGTATAGTTGACACACAATGTTACATTAGTCTCAGGTATACAACATAGTGATTCAACTTCTCTATACATTATGCTCTGCTTACCACAAGTGTAGCTACCATCTATCACCATACAATGTACTACAACATCATTGACTATATTCCCTATGCCGTACATTTTATTCCTGTGACTTATTCATTCCATAACTGGAAACTGTATCTCCCATTCCCTTTCACCCATTTGCCCATCCCCCCACTCCCTTCCCCTCTGGCATCCATCACGTCTCTATATTTATATGTCTGATTCTGCTATTTGTTTATTAATTTGCTTTGTTTTTTAGATTCCACATGTAAGTGAAAGCATGTGATATTTGTCTTCCTCAGTCTGACTTTTTTTACTTAACATAATATCCTCTAGGTCCATCTTGTTGTCACAAATGGCATGATCTTATCCTTTTTATGGCTGTGTAATATTCCTATTTCTCTGTGTGTATGTACTACATCTCCCTTGTCTATTTATCTATCAGTGGACACTAGGTGGCTTCCATATCTTGGCTATCATAAATAGTGCTGCAGTAAAACATAGGATGCATATATCTTTTTGAATTAATGTTTTCATTTTCTTTGGGTAGATACCCAGGAGTGAAATCATTAGACCATATGGTATTTCAATTTTTAATTTTTTGAGGAACCTCCGTACTATTTTCCATAGTGGTTGCACCAATTTACATTCCCACCAACAGTGCATGAGAGTTTCTTTTTCTCCGCATCCTTGCCAATGCTTGTTATTTCTTGTTTTGTTTTTTTGTAAATTTTTGCCATTCTGACAGGTGTAAGGTGATATCTCATTGTGGTTTTGATATTCATTTCCCTGATGTTGAGTGATGTTGAACATCTTTTCATGTGTATTGGTCATCTGTATGTCTTCTTTGCAAGGCACACATGATAACCACTACACTATGGAAACAACGTATGTCTTCTTTGGAGAAATGTTTATTCAGGCCTTCTGCCCATTTTTTTAATTGAATTATTTGGTTTTTTTGGGTCAAGCTGTATAAGTTCTTTGTATATTTTGAGGATATTAACCCCTTCTTGGATATAACATTTTCAAATAACTTTTTTCATTCAGTTGGTTGTCTTTTTGTTCTATTGATAGTTTTTTTCACTGCACAAAAGCTTTTTATTTTGATGTAGTTCCAATAGTTTATTTTTGCTTTTGTTTTCCTTGCCTTAGGAGACATATCTAAAAAAATGTTGCCATGGCCAATTTCAGAGAAATTACTGCCTATGTTCTATTCTAGGATTTTTATGGTTTCAGGTCTCACATTTAGGTCTTTAATCCATTTTGAGTTTATTTTTGTGTGTGGTATTAGAAAGTAATCTAGCTTCATTCTTTTGCATGTGACTATCCAGTTTTTCCAAAACCATTTATTGAAGAGACTATACTGTGCAAAGAAATCTATAGATTCAATGCCATCCCTATCAAAATACCAACAGCATTTTTCACAGAACTATAACAAATAACACTAAAATTTATATGGAACCACAAAAGACTTCAAATAGCCAAAGCAATCTTGAGAAAAAAGAACAAAGCTGGAGGTATCACAATTCCAAATTTCAAAATATACTACAAAGCTGTAGTGATCAAAACAGTATGGTACTGGCACAAAAATAGACATATAGATCCAATAGAACAGAATAGAGAGCCCAGAAATAAACCCATGCTTATATGGTCAATTAATCTATGACAGAGGAGCCAAGAATATAAAATGGGGAAAAACAATAATCCACATAATATTAAATAAGTGGGTGGTAAAGTGATCATGGATCATGACTACCTACTGTATTACACTACTATATATAACACATTACTTCAGTCTGAAAAAGCTAAAAATACATTATCCTCAAGACTGTGTTATCATCGGATTAATGCACATTTCAACTCTCAGCAATAATTATGAAGTACTAGTCACTGTTTCTGTTCAATTAATTATTTTTAAAATGATATTGTTCACAATAAGGAGAACAAGCATATTTAAGATGTATATAATATCCATGTCTGTATTGAGCAATTTTAGGGTAGTCCTCAAAATATTTTATTTCTTTTTTTTTTTTTTAGTGCAAAATGAATGTGTTAAATGTTTAGTGTCATTATCTTAATAGTGCAAATATTTCAACAAATGTATGCATGGCCAGGCTAATCAAGTGCCTCAAACTATTTATTGCAAGACATAAGATAAAAATAAATTTATGCTTACATATATTTATCTGTTGATGATTGGGTACTAGAGATCTGGAGGCTTGTTAGAAAAATAAAGCATAAAGCAAAAAATGTTTGGCCTCTTGAGATTATCTGTTGAGCAGAAAGCTGTCATCTTTTTCCTGCTTTTGCCTAAAGACCTGGAACATTAGCATGTTCACCTGGCCAAAGACAGATGGCTGCCCACACATGCTCCCTGGGCTTAACACTTGTTCTCCCAATACCAACCGCCCAAGGAGTTTGGCCCACCCACCATCTGTGGGTCTGTGGCCTCTTCCTCACTGTATAAATTTTAAGTCGACAGACTGAATGACTTTGGACTGTGCATTCTGGAATGGTTCTCTTTTAGTATATAAGTACTACATGTCATCATCTTTATCAGACAGGCTGGGCTAGGTCAGGCTGCAGTAACAAACACCACCCAATTCTTAGTGGCATAACACAAATGTTTATACCTCACTCATGCTAAGTCTCCAAATGGAGCAGCATAAGGTTCAGCTCATTGAAGTCACTCAAAGCCCCAGGCTCATAAAGACTCCATCTCAGGGCTTGCTACCTCAATCACCACCTGAGAAAGTAAGTTTAAAGCCAAGTGCCTACAATTAAATCTTCCTACCAGAAACTGACACACTTCACTTTTGTTCACATTTCATTGGCCACAACAGGTCAATGGCCATGCCTAATTTAAGCATGTGGGGATGGAGGTTGGGAGGAGAGGGAGGAAATGCAATTCAACTATTAGCCTAGAAGGAGAAAAGCTATACTAGAGGTGGACACCTCTCTGAGGAACAGAGAGGAAGGTAACATTTTGTAGTTTAAAAATCAAATTCATTAGGGGAACCTGGCTGGCTCAGTTGGTAGAGCATGCAACACTGGATGTCAGGGTTGTAAGTTCAAGCTCCAAGTTAAGTGTAGCATTTACTTAAAAACAAATCTTTTTAAAAAATAAAAATAAAATTCATCAGAAATTATGTATTACAATTCTTTCACACTTTCAAAACAAAACAGCTCTGTATCATATCCTTAAAATCCCTTGCTTTTCTCACTATTTCAAAAAAGTTCCTCTTCAGGATCATTCATGGCAAGAGTTACATAGAGCTCATCTGGACAGTACAGGCCTATATAACATACAGTCCGTAAGACCAAAAAGCCTGCCATTTCTCCAGGTCTTTTCTGAATAAAGATGGTTCTTTCTACCCAGAGATGCCATGCTTTTTGCTATATGACCTTAAAAGCCAGATTATCCCTTAATTCTATATAAACGTCAGTGACATATGATAGGTGAGTTAATGAAGAGGTATGAGAACCTCACACAGGAGTTACTTATGGGTCATATGAGAGACATTCAGAGAATAAATCACACCTTTGAGAGTACACAAGATGAGTGGGTCATGAGAATTGCCAATTAACAAGTGATTTTTTTCTGGTTTTCTATAAGAATTTCTGTGCATGAATGCCTTGAAAACAGTGGTTGATGGGTTTCCTTTATTATTACCATACTTTTTGTCCTTACATCCACTTTCATAATCCAGTCTCCTTTCTCTCCATCTGCATCACCATCAGTTTTGCTTCTGTTTTTAGTGGTGTCCTTACTATGTGCCAGGCATTGTGTTTGGAAGGTGCCTGCTTATTGTACTTGATATTGTATTTAATACTTAAACTCAGAAAACAGAACTATCTTTCTTTCAACCTAAGATAAAGCATTATACACAGTCCTGGTAAGGACTTTTTTTCCCCTAATGTTTTGCTTAACTGAGCTTCCCACCCCAGACATCAAAATTTTAATTGCAATTATCATTGAGATCTTCTTACTTGGTACAGAAAATGTTCAATAATGATATGTGAAAAGATATTACAGTTCCAACTTTTAGAAAGACAAAAATATACAGAATTACTTATATTTTATACAATAAGCATTATAAAATGGCACTGTATAGAATATAATAACCCTAGTGAAATGCTAAGATTTATTCAAAACCTTGAGATAAGATGCCACAGCTTCCTGAAATTTTATTGTCAATCCAAAGTCCACAGTTCAAAGTGATTCTTTCTTGGGGCATCTTGGTGGCTCAGTTAATTAAGTGTCCGACTCTTCATTTTGGCTCAGGTCATGATCTCATGGTGGGAACATCAAGCCCCACATAGGACTCTGTGCTGGGTGTGATGGAGCTTGCTTAAGATTCTCTCTCCATCTACCACTCCCTCGCACACATGCACACATATGCTCTCTCTCTGTCTCAAAAAAAAAATAATAATAATAAAGAGTGGTTATTTCTCAACATCTCATTTTGCAAACCTTTCACCTTTTTAAAGAAAAAGTTATACCTGGGCACCTGGGTGGCTCAGTCAGTTGCGCCTCTGACTCTTGAATTTGGGCTCAGATTATGATCTTGAGTTCGTGAGATTGAGCCCTGATTCTGGCTCCCCACTTCGCAGGGAGTCTGCTTAGGATTCTCTTTCTCCCTCTTCCTCTGGCCCTTCCTCCCTCAAATAAATAAATCTTAAAAAAAAAAGGTCCATTCCTATCTCATAAGTATTAATTTTATTCATCCAGGGAAATACAAAGAATACAATAATCCACAGTGGTACATTTCCCAAAGTCTGAGTTAGTGTGCCAGATATGCCACAGGTTTAAGCAGAAAAAAACTGGGGGCTGCCTAGTAAAAGAGAATGGAGTTGGGTACTATGTAGTAAATCCCTTATGAGGTCAGTTTTCTAATGGGAGGTAAATAAAAGCTTCCTAGCTTCTCTCTTCCTGTGGTCTTTTAGTCCCTTGAGGGTAAGTTTTAGATTGAAAATACACACACACACAAATAAATATATATATATATATATATATGGTATGTATATATATATATATATATATACACACACACACCTATATGTATACAAAATGCACATGCACACATATACAGAGACACAAAGTACCTATCCATATGGTGGAGAAAAAAAATCCTAAAGGCAAGAAACATCTTAGATTTCCTTTATCACTACCCACTACCATTGAAATCCCCAGGATTTTGTTTTTATTTTATTTTTTATTCAAGCATGTTTGTACAAATTTGAGATTTATTTCCAAATTATATATATTGGAACTTTAAAGTTAGCTTTTAATATTTTCTAGCCAATAGATTTGTTGATGTTGATATGCGTCATTAGAATCCATTCTCAGTTTCTCCCTCTAGAGTCCAGATTTTGTGTTACGCAGGTGTCTAATATTTTTGTAAATGACTTTCCCATTTCATGCCAACATTATAGCATTAAGGCATTTAAAATGATTTAAGTGAAATGTTAGTATCTTGATCTGGGATTACTAACAATTCGTATATTGTCAAGTACATTTGAAAATGAGTATTATTTGCCTCCATTTGCTATGCAAATGCTTACCCCTAGGTTTTCACTCCTCAGGAATGCGGTAACCAACCTCTACTCGGTGTCTCTTTCTGACCTGAGAATTTTGTGATCTCACTCTTCCATGACACCACCCTTTTTGCAACAAAGATTTAAGGCAACTCCAAGCTATAAAACAGTGATATTTGAACACTAATATCTTCTTGGTAATGCTAAGTCAACATCTCTCTTGAAGACTAAGATCTGACAGATCTTTTAGTTTTTATTTTATTTTGTTTTTGGGTGGTGTAAGTCATTGTTTTCCAAAATGCAGGAGCTAAAAGGTGAGAACTACACATGTCTACTGATTCATGGCCTGTGTAGATAGTATTTGATCCATAGTGGAAGACTTTCTTATTCGTATTTCCAATGTAATTATACTAAAACTCCTAATTTATATCTTTTTTTAATATGAGAATTTTAACATCCTTTTTTGTACTTCTATCTATGTGTACTGTTATATGTTCATATGAAAATTCTTGCATATATTCAAATAAAACCTTCTACATAGTTTTTTGTGCTATAGATTGTGACAGCAAATCAGTTGTTTGAATAACAACAGAATCCAAAGCTTCAGATCATATGTACACATGTATATTCATGATGTATTATTTACCTTAGCATCCCATTGGGCTTTAAGAGAACTAAAAAATGTAAAGTAGACAAAAATACTTATGTCATTCAATCATTCAAAGATACCAACAAATTGTGCATTTTTCCCTGAATTCATGTTGTCTTCCTTCTATTTCTGATCTTCAGTTCAATCATCTAAAATTAACTTAAAGTGTGCAAGTTCAGATAAACCGTTAGTATCATCAGCATGCAGAAGAAAGGAGTTGTTGAAAAAAGCAGTAACAACAATGAAAACTCAGTCCTTACAAGGTGCTCAAGGGGTTTTGGTAATATGAGATTCCTGGAATTGTAATTACAAGTCTCAATATTTCAAAGATTTGTATTGCTTTCTAAAATAAAAACACACAAGAAACAACAGAACCTTTTCATATGCACCAAAACGAATTTTTACGTTTTGTTTTTTTTTTAAACCATTAGGTCCTTTCTTTTTTTTTTTTTTTTAAGATTTATTTATTTGACAGAAAGATAGCGAGAGAAGGAACACAAGCAGGGGGAGTGGGAGAGGGAGAAGCAGGCTTCCCACAGCGCAGGGAGCCCAATGTGGGGCTCGATCCCAGGACCCTGGGATCATGACCTGAGCCGAAGGCAGATGCTTAACGACTGAGCCACCCAGGCGCCCCGAATTTTTACGTTTTAAAGAAGAGGGTAATTTGGGCCAAATAGTAGAAGAGTGATAAGAAATATTCTTGAAAGTAGAGCCAGCATGATTTGTTCATGGATTAGATGAAAAGTGTGAAAGAAAAGTCAGGAATGATTCTAAAATCTTTGACTTGATCAACTAGAACTAAGTCGCTGACTTTTACTAAGACAGTAAAGGCTGGAAGGAATAACAGATTTCACTTTGGGTTATATTTAATTGGAGATACTAGAAATGCCCACTAGACATCAATAAGGAGGTATTGCAAAGGCAATCAGACATAGAAGTCTGAATTTCAGACAAAAGTTCCTGGCTACATGTAAGTTTGGAGTCACTATGTATGGCTGATATAGAAAGTCTTGATTGGATGGGCTCACCAAAGGGATGAGTTGTTAATAATGTTGAGAAGTGGCACAGGAACTGAGCCTTGAAGCACTCCAAAATTAATATATCAGAAGGATAAGGAGGAGCCAGAAAAAGAAATTGAGAAGCACCCAATAAAGGAGAGTATAATGTCCACAAAACCAAAGAAAGAAATTCTTTTAAAAACACAGTGACCAACTCTATCAAATGCTGCTGAAAGTTGACATAAAACAAGACCTGATAATTAGCCATTGGACTTATTAAAGTGGCTATTCCTGGTGACAACAAGAGCTCTTTTGGTGAAGTTATGAGGAGAAAGCTTGATTGAAATGGGTTTGTGAGAGAATGAAATAGAAGAATTGAATGCAGTAAGTATAAACAGCAACCTCAAGAGACTTTACATAAAAATGGAGAAAAGGTAAAGTAGTAGAGGAAATAGAGTCAAGACTGTTATATTTTATGTTGTTTGAGATAAGAAAAATAGGCATGCTTGCATGCCGGTGGAAATGGTCTAAAGAGAAGGCAAAATTGATAATATAGGACATATTAGGAATTGTTTCTAGAACAATGCCCTTGGAAAGGCAGATGGGAAATAGAAAGATTGATCTTAGATAATAGATCATTCAGTTCATTCATAATAACTGGTATATGAGTATATAAACCCAAATGCGAGCAAATAGATGTGTCCATGCCAACTCTTAAGGTTGCTTTCATGGCATAGAGGCTAGATAATATCTTTTCTTCACCCAAAAATCTGCAGTCACTGACAATTTCGTATAGAACCATATGGAATCATTTAAATATTCAGTAGTTAAAGAAATATTTGTTGAATTCATGCTTTCCACCAACTATGTTTTCTAGGCACTGGAGATAAACTGGAAACAAGGTTCTTACTTGCATAAAAGTGAGGACAAACACAAAAATGTCACAAGGTACAGAACAGACCCACCTTTAATAGGTAAAGCAGGAGTCAAGTTCAGAGAGAACAGGCATCTGGTCCACTACTCTTTCATCATCATAGACATAGTGGGGTTGAGGCCTTTACGTGATTAATTTGAACCTGCCATTTCAGATTCAGCTGTCACACAGTCTCTCCTCACACACTCCACGTCAGTGACAAAACTACACCAACACTATCATTTTTACGTATCTTTTCTACACTCTTTCCCAAGCCTGGAATGCCCTTTCCCCTCACTATAATTTAGCAATATTTTCAGACCTGAAACAAATGCCACCTCTTTAATACCTTCAATAATAAAACATCTTAGGGTTTTCAATGTGTTACTTCTGATTCTACTTACTTATTTTTTCCTAATTGAAATCATTGAATTAGTATCTTGAGCACCACATGTTGTGCTAGGAACCGAGGTTGCGCTAAAAAAAGACACAGTATCTCTCCTTGAGGAAGGTTTTTCCATGTCCACCTTCCCCACAAACTTGACAGGGACCTATTCATCTTTGTATTCCCCATAGAACTTTCCAGAGCATCTTCAACATGTGAGGTGTTCAATTAAATGTGTTCAACAATATCTCAGTGTCTCGAGATGGAGAGAGGAGCCAAAAAGATATTAAGAGCTACGGGCTAGGCATTGCGTAGGTAATGCTTTTATGGAATTCTCATAGCAAATAATTTGAACAGTTTAGTAAAATTAGCCCAATGCTGTGAAAATTGTAGGCATTTAAAAAGTAGCCATTAAGAAATGAACTGAAAAAAGCAATTTTTGGAGAAATGCAGATAATAGTGAGAAAATAGGATTCTTTATTTTTTTATTTTTATTGTTATGTTAATCACCATACATTATACCATTAGTTTTTGATGTAGTGTTCCATGACCCATTGTTTGTGCATAACGCCCAGTGCTCCATGCAGAACGTGCCCTCTTTAATACCCATCACTAGGCTAACCCATCCTCCCACCCCCTTCCCCTCTAGAACCCTCAGTTTGTTTTTCAGAGTCCATCGTCTCTCATGGTTCATCTCCCCCTCCGATCCCCCCCCCTTCATTCTTCCCCTCCTGCTATCTTCTTCTTTTTTTTTTCTTAACATATATTGCATTATTTGTTTCAGAGGTACAGATCTGTGATTCAACAGTCTTGCACAATTCACAGCGCTCACCATAGCACATACCCTCCCCAATAGGATTCTGGAATAAACTGAAAAAGTTTGGAACAGTGAAGCCTAATAAGCTGTCTTGCTAAACAAGTCTATTCTCAGTGGACAGGGTGAGCCTTTCCTGTGTACAATAACTTACTTGTTTCCATTTTTTAAAAACTTTGTGAATGTACATGCAGAATGAGTTCTTAAGAAAGTTTATTAACTCATATATTACAGGGGCAATATTTTCTGCATCTCTTTTTCACAAAACAGGTATTCCACAAAAACAAATTATAATTAGATAATTATGCTTTGTATTTATATCTTATTCCAGCCTACTACTATGTCAAGGTGCGGATTTTTCTTATGGAAAAAGTGCTCAAATAAACTTCACATCTACTTTCATTAGTGTACTGTTTTGAAGGTGGTGTGAAATCTTTAGAAGGAAGGTCGAAATGCAAACACTAGTCATTTCTAATTATTGCACTCACACAACTACATTAACATGCTCCTGGCATTATACCCTAAATTATAACCCATTTGAACTGATTATAAAGAGGCACTGATAGATGAGTTGTTTTAATAAGCATTTATTTATGAATTAGTTATCAGAATTTCTTCCATTAAAGTAAAAATAATTAGGATGCTGAATCAGATGAAGATGGCAAGGCTGCCTACATCTTTTCCTTTAGATGAGAACCCAAGAGTTTTGAGAAGAAAAGGAGGCAGTGTTCTTTAATGAACACAGATTTCCTTTCAAATTATTCCACTACTCAAGGAAGGACTGTTATTTAATAAAAAGCATTAACTATAAACATCAGTCACCATTTCATTCTTTATATGCAAAAAGGCAGTGAACAGGAGCCATATTTCTACTTTGTCATTTAGCGCTTTTTGTCTTTGAGTGGAGGCTATAAAGTGAAGAGGGTCATTTTGTTATAAGCACCAAAGTGAAAACGATTATATGATTACAATTTTTTAATGAGTTATATTAGAAGCTGAGCCAAAGACAGGAAAAGGAAATCCATGAAACCACTCCAAGTTCTCAGGCCTTTGAGGTCAGCAGGACTCTGAGCTTCAAAGCTGTCCTGTGGATGTGCACATGCGTATTTCCCTGTCATGCCCAGGTGCCACGATGACAGAAGCTGGGGAGATACACAGATGGCACTTCAGTCTCACCAGGATCTCTAGTTATCCTTCATCTATTTTCCTTTTCTAACCTGCGATCCAGAACGTAGGTCAACATGTTTTGCATCTCATGGCTGTTTTTGCAATTCATGGAAAAACTTTAGTATTTGACTAGCATTCTGTTAGAAAATAATTATTTCCTCTGCTTGCAAATAAATGAAAAAGTTACCCAGGTTTTCAAGTATTTATCCTGTTTAATATTTTGATATACCAAGTGCTTATAATAAAATTGAATCATACCTAAAAGGCTGATATATCATTCCCATTTATTATGAATTTTTTTTTTTTCTGAAAGGTACCAGTCTAAGCCCTCCCACACTCTGCTTAAAGAAAGAGATTTTAATCATGTTGCAAAGATTTAATATGTAATTATGGCCACAGAACTCACAAATCTTGAAAGTTCTCCTCTTGGAAGTGTATCCTCTAAATTAAATTTCTCTTCTGATAGAAAAGTGAAAACCAAATTCCAACTAGCCAACGGGATGTATGTGGACTTAATCTAGTTCACTGGTTTCATGTTAAGATTAAAGTTAAAATATTTTAAAATTCAAATCTTATTTTGTCTGTATTTTTCAACTTACACCACATGATCAATTGATGCCATTAAACATGTATAAATCTCAGTCTGATTTACTGACCTTGCATTTTAAAAAATGAGTCACGAAAATGAAACTGATATGATATTGAACTTTCATGATGAATAGGGCTGGGTTTTAGTAACAAAAATTAGATTTTTCTAACAACCGATAGAACTGAAGAATTACAGGATTTGACTAAATTGTTGCAAAGAAATTGACTATCAGTGGAAAGGAAGGATTCAAGAAAGCAAAGGTAGGGAACAATTACTGAGAAAAAAAAAGCTCTGTTTCCTCTTTATATCCCAATGAGCAGAAATTCTTCCTCAATAAACTGGTATAAACTATAGATACACAATGAGACTTTAGATTCTCACCAGTGTGCTTACACCATAGCCTATGAGAACCTTGGCTTAAATTATATTAAGCAAATTAAGAAACAAAATATCTATTTGTATCAAACTGCTAATGATTATTCTATTTTCATATGTGAGTATGACAAATATGGAATACAGGTATTTTACTATATCTTTAAAGGTGAATAAAATTTCTTTGCTCTATAGCAAAACCTAAGCATATTTCTCTTTCATGTTGAGTCTTAGAATAGCAATCTCTTTGGAGACTGGTTGTCTGAAATTCTCTCTTGCATGACCATTCAGGCTTAACCATAATCCAGCTAAAGCTGAGTCATTGATTGACAGTAGGGCACTGGGGCAGACAGATGAATTTCTCTGGTTTAAAGTTTAATGGAACAGATCTTTTGATCTCTGATTCTGTAAGGAATCTGAACTTCATTTTCTCTCCCAGGTTTCTCTGGTGCTAGTACATTGTCACATACGGATCTCATTTTCATGAGTAGAATGTAATATAGTGAGGTCAACATAGCTAAACTAATACAGCGATTCATATTCTTGTGTCCTAGAAATTAGCTTAATCACTGTCATTTCCAAGGGTGCTTAATCTATCTAATACAAATGTGACATAGGTTATTTTAAAGATCTAAGGTTGGATGTGATATCATACGAATATAAGCTAGATATTAATCCTGGAATTCAGCATTTACTCTCCTATTTCTGAAATGCCCACAAAATCATTTTAATGTGAATATCAAAGCCTCAAAATTAAAAAAAAAAATAAAGCCATCTCTTAGTTTCTTATAATCGAGTCTTTTTTCTTATATCAGCTTCTACAAGCCCTGAGCAATATCTGAATCAATGGAGAAAGAGAAAACATAACAAGTCATATTCCCCACTATATAACTCATTTTGTAGTTCTAGTCTACTCTCAAGGATGCAGCTCCAAGACTGGTAAAACCAGTTTGAAACTGGTTGAAGTTTCTCTGATTCTGCATTTTTTAAACATTTATTTATTTATTTGAGGGGGGGGCAGAGGGAGAGAGAGAGTCTCAAGCAGACTCCCCACTGAGCATGGAGTCTGATATGGGGCTCGATCTCATGACCCCTAGATCACCACCTGAGCTGAAATCAAGAGTTATTCATTTAA
The DNA here is from genome assembly GCF_004348235.1 of Phoca vitulina. Taxonomy (NCBI): domain Eukaryota; kingdom Metazoa; phylum Chordata; class Mammalia; order Carnivora; family Phocidae; genus Phoca; species Phoca vitulina. Next base: position 18,895,770 of record NW_022589708.1, on the reverse strand, counting down.
CTGACTGAGCCATCCAGGTGCCCCTCTGATTCTGCATTTTATTGAAGTCTTCCCTTGACTAGGATTATGTGCACACAAACACACATGCAGAGACACAGGTTTTTAGGTCCTTCCTGAGGTAGGCCAGATTGCTTTGCTCTTTACAGTAATCCAAGGTCCATTCCAGTTTAGAATGACTTCAAGAGGAAGACTAGTGAGGTGAAGAAATATGAATAGCCATTTTTTCACTGCATTCCCTTCTATGTGGAATATTTTTATAAACTCCTATCTTCCCTGGTCCTTGCCAGCAAACGGAGATAAAATACATTGGGGCACTTTAAAAAAAAAAAAAATCAATCATATTGGAGTAAGACCATTTTTAACACAAAAAACAATAAAATTGGTATAAAAATATAGTATAAAATTTCAAACCCTCCATTAAACCTCAATTCCTCTCTAAGCATCGTCTATGAGGTTCCTTTTCTTGTAGTATTCTTTGACCAAACTTGATCAAGTAATTGCTCTAACAGACTTTTGGGGAGAGTGCAAACTGCTGATAAGGCCAATAAAGCTGAGCTTTTAAACTTTCTGCATTTCAATTGCATAATCAAAACCTGATGATAGCACATCACACACTCCGAGAACGCCGTGGGCATTGCACACAAAATGAAAATTAGTTCTAAAAGCCTTTTCATTCTCCATGGCATAGGATGCTCCTCTCCTGGCTATGTATATGAAAGAGCATCAGACACAAAATGGAAAAAATATTATGACTGGGAGTGAAAGCAAAATTCAGAGAAAATGGAGAGCATTGAGGGCTGAAATAGAAGAGTGAGCAGCTGTAATTAGTTCCAATGCTGTATGAGAATTAAAAAAAGAAAAAAAAACACTTTAAAAAACATAAACAGGCAGAATGCCAGCTGAGATAGTGACTAGAGCTGTAACAAACCTTGGTAAACCGTGAGCACTAGGAAGGTAAAGAAAGCTTGTGGAAAAAGTTTGACATCAATTCCATTGGCTATGCTTTTCATAAATTACCATCTGTAATAAAAGTCATTCTGCCTTATTACTTTTTAGGTAGGGCAGCCTTTAATGCCAATGGTGGTTTTAAATAAAGGCGGAATGTATCGTCACATGTCCAACACTAAGTAGACACGTAAGGCAGTTTTAATTACCTTTTGTTTGGGAAAGTGAAATTTCCTGTGTTTGTAGATATTTTCATGTAGATATTTTCATTTTAAGAAAAAAGAGTCCCAGAGGAATCAAGGTAGGGAAGGAGCCTTTCCCCCCGGAGCTCAGCATTGATTTCTGCCCTCTTGAAACCTGGTTTCCTTATTAAATGAAACAACCTGACCTTGCAAAAGTGTTAAATCGGAACTTGCCGAGGCATTTCTCATTTGTGCACACTGAAAGCTAGAACTCTTCCAACATGAAACCCAACATTATAATGAAAGGTTTCCTATTCATTTCTCTGAGTTTAGATGAAAATATGCTCAAGCCATGTTGGTAGGAAGCACATGCGTGTTGTAACAACATGGACCTTAGCACCTTTTCTTGAAATAACTTGGTCTTTTTCCAGATATGTTTAAAACAGACACAGAGAGAAAGGCCTCTTGGGACTGTCACTGTATTCCCTCAGTTTTATTTATCTACCCACAGCATTTAGAAAGCTGTTAATTTTTTTGCAGAAAGGTCTATTCCTTTCATGTGACTATATGAATAGACTTCTGTACATTCTAAGGGGTGTGTTCTATAAGGAAGGGAAAGACCAGGGAGTGACTCTATACATTCTCCGATGGCATTTTGAGATTTAATACATTCATGAAATAAGCCTGTGGTCTTTCATGAGTCTGACTCAAAGATGGAACACTGATAGATGAGTGAAGAAAAAGCAGCTCCTTTTAAGTTGAGGACTGTGAATGCCTTAGTTATCTCCATTTTTTCCTATTTTTCTTCTTGATCACTTGATACATATTTGTTTATTGACAAATATGTTTGTCCCTTTAGAATGTAAGAACCAAGAGAAAAAGAATTTGTTTTGTTCACTGCTATATCCCCAATACCTAGAATTCATGGGAGGAGCTCCACACATATGTTGTGAATGATTGAATGGAGAAAAAAACCAAAATTTATAACCTGTCATGCCTGAATTATACATGTACCCCCCAAATTCTTAACTTTCTGAAATCTGCACTCTTGAAATTCCCCAGATACCTCATAATTGTACTTTGGAATGACTGACACCAGTCCTTACTCTTTTTTTTTTTTTTTTAAAGATTTTATTTATTTATTTGAGAAAGAGAATGAGAAGAGAGCATGAGAGAGGGGAGGGTCAGAGGGAGAAGCAGACTCCCTACTGAGCAGGGAGCCCGATGCGGGACTCGATCCCGGGACTCCAGGATCATGACCCGAGCCGAAGGCAGCCGCTTAACTGACTGAGCCACCTGGGCGCCCCAGTCCTTACTCTTATCCATCTCTCTGTTGTACCTCATATAACTACCAACTTCTCTTTATTAAAATTTTAAAGGTTTCCGTCACAGTCCATTTCCCTGAATCCTTTTAATTATCTGAAAATTCATTGCCTTGTCCTTTATCAGATTCTTTTTTTTTTTTTTTTTTTAAAGATTTTATTTATTTGACAGAGAGACAGCTAGAGAGGGAACACAAGTAGGGGGAATGGGAGAGGGAGAAGCAGGCTCCCCGCCGAGCAAGGAACCCGATGCGGGGCTCGATCCCAGGACCCCGGGATCATGACCCGAGCCGAAGGCAGACGCCCAACGACTGAGCCACCCAGGCGCCCCTATCAGATTCTTTATAGGATTAACTGTGGGCATATCCTAAGCACAGCCTTTGCAATATGACTCTTCTCATCCTATATCATCTCCATAAGAAGCCTACCCACCCTCTTGGCTTCAATCTGCATAGACATACTATACATAGATATAGAAATACATAGATATTTTTCTTCAGCAAAGATGTAGCTCCAAATTTTCTGTCCTTATAAGAAACAATATAGTGGGAATTCCCATTTGTATTGCCCACTCCATTTCTCTCTCCAGATCTGCATATTTTCATTCATGGAGTCATTATTTTTCTTTGTATTATTCCTAAGACCTACAATATCTAATCACTCCCCAACTTTTATTCCTTTTTTAATACAAGTAGATCTAACTAAAAATCCCTTGACCCCATTTCCCTAATCTTGAGACGTGGTGCCTAGACACTTTACAGCATCTTTATGGCCTTCTTGCTTCACTGCATTGCTCTGCAGTCTTTCCAGAACTATTAGAGCCCTGCTTCAATCATACAGCTCCCCTGCTGATTATAAAAGAAGACTCATTGATGAATATTAGAGTCTGCATTCTTGGCACAGGTTTCAATGCCCATTACGAACAAGGTCCCAATCTCCCTTAACAGTTTTTCTCGTAACTCTCTTTCATGAATCGTCATCTGTAGCCTACCCAGTCAACGTAAATGTGTTTTCCTATTTACATGTTTACTAATACTCCTCTGTGGAACAGTTTCTCCGTAATTTATATCTATTCCAATCGTACTTATTCTTCACGAGAAAGTTCAAATATAATTGCTTTCATGACCTCCATTAAAAGCCCCCTGACTAACAGAGCTGGAAATACTCTGCTCTCTGAGCGTCTTAACATGATTTTATTACTCATTGAAGGTCTGTAATTTACTACTTGGAATATGTTCTATCTTTTTATGAGTGTCTGCTTTCTCTCTTATACTAGAATAAGATTCCTTGAGAGCAGATCCTGCGTATTCCTTATCTATTAATTTTCCTTAGTTCTTGGCACATAGTAGGAATGTGTTCAATTAGTATAGATTATGATTGTATGTTGAAATACAAGGTCTGTCTATTACCATGCTTAACTCAATGGTGACCATAAATAGAGTGTTTACTTAGTATTTAGGCATTAAAATGAGTTGCATGCATTTACGTAAGAATCCAAGACTCCAACCTCTATGGTATTCAATCCAGAAGAAAAAAAATTACATCATTTTCTTATTCTTTTGGCATATGTATCATCATATGATTCCCATTCCAGTTCTCTGCTCTTACAACGATTTTTAAAAGTCAGATTTCTGAGCAGTTGTTCAAGGAGTTATATTTAGGGCTTTCAATTTTGTAATGCTCCCAATGGAACTGAACTATTATTAACTTCTAGGATTTCTAAAATCATTCATATACTTATTTTTTTCTAAATTCATTGCTTCTATATATTGCTGAAATAATCTAGTGACATTTACACCATAGGCAAAAAATATCATCACCTATAAATCATCTGTGCTGGGGCAAGTTTGCCCAGTGTGTATAGAAGCATCTAGGAGCAAGACAGTTGATCTGTAGGAGGCGATGCCTTCAGGGCCTACCTTAACCTCAGGTAGAAACTTAAACAGTGACTCAAGAAGCAAAATTGGATTTCATTTATCTTTTCCAGCTGTCAAGGTTGAATTTTCAATATGTTTCACTCAGTCAAATTTTCCTCCATTAGCATCAGAAATCCAAAAGCTCTAGTTTCCTTCATATAAATAAGGGATTGTTTGCTGTACTCCTTCTCTCATCAAAATATTACCTACAAAGAAGGAAAAGTCAACGAATTTTATCTACGTGTAACTTTGAGCAAATAAGTACCTGCTACAAGATAGTAAATTACTGATTTTAAGGAGACAGATGAACATATTTTATAAGGCCTTAGTGTATATATTAAAAATTATAAAAATCCTTCACATGTTATTTATGCAAAATGGTATCCTCCAAAGGCAATACACAAAATTGTACTAATATTCTGGATTGCAAATGAAAATTAAACATTTAGCAAACATCTCCAAGATTTTTAAGATCCAGTAATAATATTTTAATTAAACTCTTACTATTCTCCCCTCCATTTACTCCCTGCTTCTTACCTCCCTTCTCCTGCTGTCAGCTGTTATTACAAGTTCAGCTGTGTCACAAGTATTCCTGTCTGGCTGGCAATTGTCTGACTCCACATTCTTTTTTATTTCACTTTGAAAGATTTGTTTGTGTTTCTTTCATCTACTCGACGACAACTGTCTCAAGAACTGCAACTATATCTTGTCTTTGGACTTAAGCACCTAGAAATATTAGAACATGGTTAGTGCCGAGTATGTTTGCTAAATTGAACTGCATACGTAATCGAGGGAAAGGGAGTGACCCTGCCCCAGACCTTCCTAAAAGTTTGGTCCTGATCTCTTAAGCAGATCCTTGACTCAGCAATTCGGTGATCTCCCCTTAATTCTACTTCTGTCGACTCCAGCTCGTTACTCTGCTCCCACCATTATCCATAGTGTTAACCACACATCCAAAACCCACTGTTAATGGAACAGAGAAAGGTTGGGGCTTTTCACCTATTTTCCCTTGAAGCCTCTATTTACATCATTCTACATCCACTTCTACCTTAGATAAAAATAAACCTTTCACTGTTACCCAACTTAGGTTATCAAGGCCTTTTCCAGACTTTTCAATGATAAATATTGGCCCATATCAAAGCATGATATATAGGCACAGTGAAAGCCGTGACTGGGAGAAAAGAAATGAGAACAAATATTTTATTTAAAACTCAATAGGTGGAGCACTTGGGTGGCTCAGGCTGTTGAGCATCAGACTCTTGATTTTGGCTCAGGTCATGATCTCAGGGTGGTGAGATTGAGCCCCAAGTTGGACTCCGCACTCAGTGGAGAGTCTGCTTGGGATTCTCCCTCTCCCTTTCCCTCTGCCCTCCTCCCCGCACTCCAGTAACCTCTCTCTCTCTCTCAAATAAATAAATCTTTAAAGAAAATAAAACTCAATGTGTACTCTGCTCTGTGCTATACATAATCAGAGCTATACACAACATAAGGACCTATAATGATGTTTCAGCAATAAGACTTCAGAATGTAAATAGACTTTCTACATAAAAATTATATTTTAAGGGGCGCCTGGGTGGCTCAGTCATTAAGCATCTGCCTTTGGCTCAGGTCATGATCCCAGGGTCCTGGGATCAAGCCCCGCATTGGGCTCCCTCCTCAGTGGAAAGCCTGCTTCTCCCTCTCCCACTCCCCCTGCTTGTGTTCCCTCTCTCACTGTCTCTCTCTGTCAAATAAATGAAAAATAAAAAATCTAAAAAAAAAAAATTATATTTTAAGGGGAATATTTCATAATGTTAAAACAGTTCAGCAGGAAGATATCACAACTGTAAATTGGTATAAATGTGTTCACATAGGCTAAAAATAAATGAAGCAAAAAATGGACAGAAATAGTATTAATAGATATGTATACATATTTATTTAGAAATGTTAGCATAAATCTCTTAGGGTGATAGAAAAATGCAAAAAAAAAAAAAAAAAAAAAAAAAAAAACCAAAAAAGATATAAATTTAAACAGCACAAATAGTAACCAATAATAGAATTATAATTTTAAAAATCTCAGGGTGCCTGGGTGGCTTAGTCAGTTAAGCATCTGCCTTTGGCTCAGGTCATGATCCCAGAGTCCTGGGATCGAGTCCCGCATCAGGCTCCCTGCTCAGCTGGGGGGGGGGAAGGGGGGGGCGGGGGGTCTGCTCCCTCTCCCTGCTTGTGCTCTCTCTTTCAAATAAATAAATAAAATCTTTTTAAAAAATAAAAATAAATTAGAAAAGAAAATAAATTAATTAATTAAAATCTCATATATTTGGAAATTAAGTGACAGACTTCTAAGTAGCCCAAAATGGAAATTAGATATTATTTTGAACTTTAATGGTAATGAAAACATAACATATTAAAATATTTAAGATACAGATGAAATAGTGCTTAAAACAAAATTTACAACAGTAAATGCATATACTAAAGCAGGAAACCCATGACCTAAGCATTTCAGGAAGCTAGAAAAAGAAGAGTAAATTAAAATAAGATGAAGTGCCTCTTAATCTTCTTTACCCATTTCACCCATCCCTCCACGCCCCCAACAGTTTGTTCTCTATATTTATGAGTCTGTTTCTCTCTTTGTTATCATTGTTGTGTGTTTGTTTTGTTTTGTGGACTCCACAGATGAGTGAAATTATATGGTATTTGTCTTTCTCTGTCTGGCTTATTTCACTTAGCACAATACCCTCTAGGTCCATCCGTGTTGTTGCAGATGATGAGATTTCTTTCTTATGGCTGAGTAATATTCCATTGTGTGTGACATATGGCAACTATACTTATCATGGTTAACATTGCTTAATGTATAGAATGGTTGATTCACTATGTGGTACACTAGAAACTGGTTTACATTGTATGTCATCTGTATTTAATAAGAAAAATAAAATAAGAGATTAGTACCAAATAAATAAATAATAAAAATGTGCAAAGAGTATCATATGTGAATTGCATTTCAATAAAGCTATTTAAAAATAAAACCAAAATAAGATAAAGTAAAAGGAAGAAAATAATAATAGCAAATATCAATGGAATTGAAGAGAAACATATAATAGAGAAATTCAGCAAAGCCATAAGTTGGTTTTTTAAAATGACTAATAAAGGGGCGCCTGGGTGGCTCAGTTGGTTAAGCGACTGCCTTCAGCTCAGGTCATGATCCTGGAGTCCCGGGATCGAGTCCCACATCGGGCTCCCTGCTCGGCAGGGAGTCTGCTTCTCCCTCTGACCCTCCTCCCTCTCATGCTCTCTGTCTCTCATTCTCTCTCTCGCAAATAAATAAAATCTTAAAAAAAAAAAAAAAATTTTAAAAAAAATAAAATGACTAATAAAATTAATAAACTCCTACAAATACCTATCAAGGGAAAAGACAGAATAATTACTAACAATCAACAACAAACAAAAAAGGGATACACTACAGATCCTACAGGTATTAAAAAGTTAATAAAAGTATATTGCAAACAAATTCATGCCAATGAATTTGAACCATGATATGAAATGTACAAATCTCTTGAAAACACAAATTTAAAAACTGACACAAGAATAAAAATAGGACAAGCTAATACAATTTTAAATTTTTATACTCTTCAAATATTTTTTAAGTAATCTATACACCCAATACGGGACTCAAACAACCTTGAGATCAGGAGTCACATGCTCTACTGACTGAGCCAACCAGGGTCCCCTATATTCTTAGAATATTTTTAAAATTTTTCCATGGCAATCTCCTTCTGAAGAAGATTCAGTATGTTTTATAAAATCAACTTAAACCCAATATCAAAATATGACATGGCCTTTCTAAGAAAGGAAAATCACATGCCAAAGTCTTCTATAGTTATAGAAGCAAAACTTCTATCCAACATTATAGTAAACTGAATCTGTTAGAATAGAAAGTATTGATGCTGCAGTAGAATTTATTTTAGGAATGGAAGTTTGATATAATATTTGAAAATCAATGTCATTATCTATATTAATTGGAAAAAAGAAAACGTCACAACACATACAAGAAAAAATTATTTGATAAAATTCAAAGTTGATTCATTAAAATATTTCATTTTTTTTAAAGATTTTTATTTATTTATTTGAGAGAGAGAGAATGAGAGACGGAGAGCATGAGAGGGAGGAGGGTCAGAGGAAGAAGCAGACTTCCTGCCGAGCAGGGAGCCCGATGCGGGACTCGATCCCGGGACTCCAGGATCATGACCTGAGCCGAAGGCAGTCGCTTAACCAACTGAGCCACACAGGCGCCCTAAAATATTTCATTTTGTTTTGTTTTGACAATACTGTAATAAAAGGGAACTTCCTAATTCTGGTAATGTGTATCTCTTCCCCCTCAAAAAAGGAAAAATAATTGACTTTATCTCATCACCTTCCACTAAAATATTTAATAAATTAATAATTAATAGTAAATAATTATTTCATAATTAAATATTTGTTGAGAAAATAAGTGGATAAAAGATTGAATTATATACTAAATTCTGACATGTGCTTGTGTTTGCTACCGGATCTTTCCATTATCTTCTATGACTTACCATCTATACACTAAAGACTAGATATGAATCCAAAAAAATGAATCAATAAATCTTTCTGCTTTCAGGGAGACTATAATTTGATTACTTATTACAACTAATATTCAGATGAAATTTTACAAGTTTATAAACATTGCTTAGTTTAATCCATGGCAATTTCTTTGCAAATAAATAAATAGTAAATATAATTACCGCCTTATTGTTAACACGTATATGCCTTCATAGAAAACCTATACACACTTGGGATATTTTATCATTAGCTGATTTTAAAGTAAAATATTGATTCTCTTTTTTATGTTATATAGTGTAACAACACAAATACCAAGAAAAAGACATAGACTACCTGAGGTGAGAGTATAAAAATACAATATGTTTTCTCACTGAAGAACAAAGTGCAAGGTCAAGTACTGATCTTCTCAGGGTAGAATCCTTACCAGGCATCCAACTAAAGTCTGAGCAGAAATTAGAGAGGAAATCAATATTTCACCACAGAGTATTTTTAGAGTTTAAAATTATAGGACACAGAAGCCTCTGACAGAGAGCAAGTGAATGGTGCACAGTGTGTGTGTGTCTGAAATGTCTAAAAATGCTTCACTTGACAAAGACTTAGAAGAGGTTATCCAGAGTAGCCAGCTTTGATAACTGTTTTTAACGTGTCTTTCCTTTAGATTTGAACACAGAGACAAAATGTTGCGCCCTGTGGTGGCAATGTCTACTAAAAATTACATGCTTGTATTTGGTCCATTTTTTAAAATTTCTTTCAATTACATGCAATGTCTATTACTTGTGAAATAATTATAAAAATGCAAACTGGTTCAAAGGAGAAGTCTATTATTCAAATAATTAGAAATAATCACAGATAATGTAATGGGTATGTCGATTCATTGAGGTGTATGACTTCACAAAATGGCCTGAGAGCTTCAACTGACTTAGTTATATCATAATGGAATTTCAGAATGTAATTTTTAATGGCATTATAGTATTTTTTTTACATGGGGAGCTATAATTTATTTTAACAATTCCCCAAATCTCCATGGGATATTGAGAAGATATCCAATGTGGTGCTTTTAAAAGTCATCCTGTCATGAATGTCCTTGTAGTACTTTTTTTTTAAATTTTATTGTATTATATTTTTAAATTCTGATCAAGATGGAATACTGGGAGGAAAAAGTCCCTATAATTAAGGTCAAATGACCATCAGAGAAGTTAAAACAAGAAGTTTTCCCATCTGGACCAGGAATTACCATTATATTACTAAAATGCATTTTTTATTACTTGGGATAAATATGTATATGTTGCTCATCATTCTTATGCTTTTGTGAATTGTCTGTTTATCTGATGATCGATTATATTCTTGTCCCCAAATATTTGCTCCCTTTCTCTCTACATATGGATTATATATCCCCACCGAATGCTGTATGATTTTCAGGGCCTCCTGCAGAAGGTATATGCATCCGTGCCTTGTTGGCATTGCAGTCGGTTTATCCCTGTGTGCTGTATATATATTCAGTTTTCCATACATCATGATGTTTTGACATCTTAAAGCTTTCTAGTTAGGGAAAGACTATCTCTCCCAGGGTTAGCTAATATTGGGGAACAAAAGGAAGGCTAAACAATAAACAAAAGAAAGGTTAAACAATGAACAATAAAAAAATTTATTCTGAATTTCAGATGGAGATGCATAAAACACCTCATTCTCTGCATCGGTGATGTATTGGGCAGGATATGTTAGGGCACACTGATGACTCCAAAATCTTGGTACCTCATAACCAGTTTTTATCTGTCTGTCTGAGGGCGCCTGGGTGGCTCAGTCATTGGGCGTCTGCCTTCGGCTCGGGTCATGATCCCAGGGTCCTGGGATCGGGCATCGGGCTCCCTGCTCCGCAGGAAGCCTGCTTCTCCCACTCTCCCTGCTTGTGTTCCTTCTCTGTCAAAGAAAAAATAAAAAACCTTAACAAAAAAAAAAAAAACCTGTTTATCTGTCTATCTATCTATCTATCTCTATCTCACACTGCATCTTTAAAAATAGTTGTCTAGAGGTTTTGCTCCATGTCTTCTCTCTCTGGGATTCAGGCTGATAGAGTAGCTACCATGTGGAAAAAAGGAGGGGGAAAGAGAGAAGTGATAAATTGCACAGTGGCTCTTAAATATTCTACCCAGAAAAAGCATGTTATCTCCACTGGCATTTCATGAACCAAAGCAATATAGATGACTCTAAGGGGAGACAAAATACAGTCCTGTGTCAGAACAAGAAGGAACATCTTCACTATATGTGGAATAGTTCTACTGACCACCACTCGTGACAGTAACTGCATACAGAACTTCCCAGTCTGGGGCTAGATGGAGAGGCAGGGAGGTTGGTGCAGAGACAGTAATAGTGTGGTTGAGATAAAAGGGAAGGAAGATTCTGAGGAAACTGCAACTCCGACCACTCAGCTCTGTAACAGCACGGTAGAAAGACCTCTATAGTTCAACCACACTTTGGATGAGTGATTTCTAGAAACACTCCCAAGCTATGTGTTTGCTAATTTGTTTGCTTCTGCCATGTTTTTTTAGACCCACATTTGTCCTCCTTCTCAATTTCTGAGGAACAAAAATCCTCCCGCACCAAACTCTACTTGTAAATGAAAGCATTTTATTCACCGTCTTGAAACAGTTCCTCAGTATAATTCTTTTTCTTTACTAGGTCAGCAAAAGGTTTAAGATAGAGTAATACCAAAGTATTGTTCCCTTGGCAGCCTGTGAGCATGCTGAGGGCAAAGTAATTGGCCAGCTTTAAATTGGGGAGTAATTATTATTTAATTTCTTCCCATGAAAAAAAGATTCTTATGATTTTAAATATAAAACTTGAAAGAAAAATAGTCCTACTCTCCTTCTGTCTTTTAACACAATACCCATTAAACTTAATGAAAAGAAGTCCTTCATTTTGAAAAGAATCATTTAAGAAATGAAAATGTCATAAGAAAAGAAAATGAACATTGGAATCTGAATTCCAATACATGTCTTCTCTGGTTGATTCAGTGTCATTCACTAAATCATGTGAGTATATCAGAGTTGTCACAATTGCCAAGAGTCTGCAAATATATTTGTCTTGTGTCATAGGAAGAAAATGAAAGAACTTAGAAATATGTATTACTGCAATCCTCCAGGCACTACTCCGGAGCCTGATCTCAATATGCATCACAAGAATATATATGATTAAGATAGTTAAAATGTGTACTTTTCTAAAATAATATGCATGTTTAACATACAGCCAACAAATAGAAAAAGACACAACTAATAATTGCAAGTAGAGTGTACAATTAGGTGGAGAACAAGGAAGAGTATTTTCTTCTATCTGGCAGGTATTTGATTCTGTTGTACGTAAAGAAATAGAAACATCCCCAAATCCTGCCCATAGGTTTCTCTGGAAATTGCCATATATTTCATAACTAATAGGAGACAGCATGGCTATCCAGAAAGTACCTTAGTTGTGTAATGAAAGACCAGTTTTACACTTGTATGTCCCCTACTTCCTTTAGAAATGAACATTGTGCTTTATTGGTCTCATGCCTGATCTCCATAGTTTCAAGCCATCAACCAGAAACCCCAGGAAAATTCTGTTCCAGACATTGCCTCAAAAAGACTGCCCTTGCGTGCTGGGGTAGGTAAAATAGGAGTTGTTTTATGGGTCGCTATGCCCAGCTGATAGAAAAGCCTATCTGAAGTGGGCTTGCTGTGAGTTACCACACGGTAAAACAAAGAACAATGTAACAATATGAATAGAGTGTGGATCTCTGAAATTTTGGGGAAAGATGACCACAGTCCTAGCAAGCACGGAATCCCACAAGCTAAGAGAGTGCGTAGGTCCATATCTTAACTCACAGCTGTTCTGGGTTGTCAGAAAGGGATTAAGAAAAGCTTATCATCATCATTTTTCTTCCTGATGCCTTATCCTAGATGTTTATTCCACATGCTAAATTGATTGAAAATATGATCACTTTATGGCATAGTTATAAATATTATGTGGCAATTACCTCCATGTATCTTGGAAATTTCCAACAGCCTTCCTTTTTTGTGCTCAAAATACCAAATAGAATTCACATAGACCCATATGTTTTCTTCCTCACCTTTGTGAGAGCCAATTTTCCTTGAAATAAATTGTGAGATCATAGTCTAGGAAAAAAGAATGAAAAGAGAAGAAGATGTACAACAATTTCCACTCCTTTCCTAGTTTTCCCAACTGCTATACTCACGAGGGTTAGCAAACTACTACAAAGAAAGGAAAACCATAATATAGGCAAGTATAGTTTCTTCCTTACTTTAGAGAGAAAATGACAATCTTGTTGACCTTGGCTCACTTGCTGGCACATCTCAGACTTACTTCAGGGTACTGATGGTGTAAATATTCAGAAACAACACCACTAGTTCTCCATTTCTCTAATAGAAATAAAAACACACCAATTTGAGAAAGATGAGAGCAGGAGAGTATTATAGAAAACAATCTACTGGGTCTATTACCCCCCCACCCCCAAAGCCTGAATCTGTCTCAGAAATAAAGCTGCTGAAGTAGAGAGTCCTGTTCCTTCATTTTTAAAAGATAGATATAAATGAGTTTTTGCAGTCTTATTTTTTTATCCCTAGCATCATATTCCAATATGGGACTTGTTATTTTGACTCATAATAGGTTAGTGACCTCTTTCTTCTTAGTCCATCTTATTTGCCACATTAATATTCTTCACATTCATAAAAGGAAGTGAATGAAAGATACTTTTCTTGTCTGTTAGAAATGAATCATGGCCTTATATATTGAAGTATAAAATACACAAAGTAAATTGCACTATGATAGTAATTTGGCAGAACTTACTTTGCTATTCTTCTTTTCCTGAGTTAATGACCATAAGGAGCTTTTCTGCAATCATAACTATTTCTCGTAAATCATGGATATAGGAGGTGTTCAATAATATTTATAAATGAACTCATAGATGTATATGGCAGTCATATCCCAACATGAATAATATTTCTGCAGAAGTATAGTTCAGATAATGTCATGAGATGAAGATAATGAGAAGGTATTATTTTCAGTTCAGGGAATTGTTAATGGATATAGAGCAAAGATATCGTGAACATATTAAATTTTCCTCAGAAGATGTAATTTGTAGTAATTTTGCTAAAAACAGTAATGATTAAAACTCCATGTGTCAAAGGCTGCTAGCTGATTTGAAAACTTATTTCTTCCTCTTCCTGGACCAGATCTAGTCTACATTCTTTAGACTCCATTGAAATTATACATGGCCATGTGACTGAATTATCTTCAATAGAATATGTGTGGAAATGATGTGCGCTACTTCCCAACCTGAAGGTAGAAGATTCCTCTGTATGGCGCTCCATGCTCTTTCTCCATTTATTGCTCCAGATAAGAACAAAATCATAAGACAGAAGGAACTGAGACATTGAGTAACCACACGGATGGGTGCTTATTAGGAATCACTGTTTCAGACTTCACGTGAATAATAAACTTCAACTGTTTGAGAAGAACAAAAGAAGTTGCACATCTGATATGACTGACTAAGCTTCTACCAGACCAGCCTTTCCACAGATAACAACCATAAGCTCCTGAAAAAAGACAACAAACCATTATCTAAAGACCCTGGAAAGTGAGCAAAACCCAGCAGATTCTGCAAGGGAGTCCACTATTGAAGAAGAAAACAGCATGAGACAAGCACTGAGTTGCTAAACAAAATTAATACTCTTTGGAAAACTATAACAGAATCCAGAGCCTCCATGACATAACACTAAAAATGTTCAGGGTACAATCTAAATTTATTCAACGTAGGAAAGAGACAGGAAAATGTGACCCACCTCAAGAGGAAAGAATAATAGAATAGCACAATTATGTTGAAAAAAATAATGAATGTAAATCAATGAGGTTAATGTTATCTACTAACAGATAAAACCTCAGTAACTAATATTAGCTTAATGAATACACAGTATACATATTCATGAAAGACTAAATTTAATTTCTTTGTAGACAGACAAAGGAGATAGATTCACCAAAAATATTTCTTATAAACTAAGCTAAAAATTAGAAGCAAAGAAAACAATAAAGTGAAAAGACAACCTATGGAATCGGAGAAAAATATTTGCAAACTATGTACCTGAGAAGGGATTCATTTCCAAAATATGCAAGGAACTCCTAAAATATAATAGCAAAAAATTAGTTAACCCTCTTCCAAAAAAGGCAAAGGACTAGGATAGAATTTCTCAAAAGAAGATAAAGAGCAAGCAGGTATATGAAAAGATGCCCAATATCACTAATCATCAGGGAAATGCAAATCAATGAGATATTTCCTCACACCTGTTAGAATGGCTGTCATCAAGAAAACAAGAAATAACATGTGTTGGTGAGAATGTGGAGAAAAGAGAATTCTTGTGTGCTATTGGTGGAAATAAATTAGTATAGCCACTATGGAAAACAGTATTCAGGTTCTTCAAAAACTTAAAAATAGAGCTACGGTATGATCCAGCAATTTTATTCCTGAGTATATATCCAAAAACTTGAAGTCAGGATCTCAAAGAGATATCTGCACTCCCTTGTTCACTGTAGCATTGTTTAGATTTTTTTAATTTTTTTATTTATTTGACAGAGAGAGAGACAGCAAGAGAGGGAACACAAGCAGGGGGAGTGGGAAAGGGAGAAGCAGGCTTCCCGCCGAGCAGGGAGCCCGATGCGGGGCTCAATCCCAGGACCCTGAGATCATGACCTGAGCCGAAGGCAGTTGCTTAACCAACTGAGCCACCCAGGCTCCCCAGTAGCATTGTTTATAATAGCAAAGATATGGAAACAACCCATATCCATTGCTGTGTTGTCCATCAACACAGCAATGGATAAAGAAAATGCGGTATATACATATAATGGAATATTATCCAGCCTTTAAAAAGAAGGAAGTCCTACCATTTGTAACAACATGGATAAACCTGGAAAAAAATTACACTAAATGAAATAAGTCAGAAATAGAAAGACAAATACTGCATGATTTCACTTTTATGAGGTATCTCAAATGCTCCACTGCACAGAAACAGAATAGAATGGCAATTGCCAACATATGGAAGTAGGAAGAAATTGGGAGTTGTTAAAAAAAATTCTTATAAACTATGTCACAAATGAAAAAAAAAAAAAAAACCCACTTTTAGTATACATGAAACATAGGAATAAAAAAAAAAAAACAAAAGTAAGACTGGTAGTGAAATTTTTCATGCAAGTAGAGAAGACTTTTTTCATATTAAAACTATCGTTTTTTGAGTGTCTGATATATTCCAGTCACTGTTAGGTGGTTTGGGCAGACAATATAATACGATAACTAAAGAAAAATTCAGTCAGTGAATGTGTCTCTATGATTTAGTTATTTGATCACTTTCTCATATGCAATACCATGAACATTAAACAATGTTTTTTAGGGTTCAGTGGAGGGAAATAGAAGTTCCTCTAAGTATTTCCATATTGAAAGATATTTATTACAAGGAACTGGATGCTTGCAAAAGCATTGGATGGGTTGGATAAACAAAATTCATAGGGCTGCTGTTAGATTTCACGTTATACTACTACAATGGTGAAAGATCAGAACAGAGCTCCTGTTTCCCAGAGAGGAGAAAGTCCCCTGACATAGCTACCAATTTCCCAGCTGTCCACAGCCCCATATCTGGGAACCAGGCAGTACAACACTGAGTTCAACTACTACAACATCCAAGACTGCAGGAGTCCCCTTATGTGCTACCACCACTGAAGGAGGAAAAAGTCACCTCTGCATACTTTCATCTTTCAAACCTTATAGAAGTAAATCTCAATGGTTAAACCAACACTACACCCAAAACCTGGCCACAAGAGAGTCAGAGTCTAGGGAATAGAGTTCCAAGACTTCTAGCTCTTACAATAAAGATAAAGATAAAGATGCAGAATGATTGAGAATAGATTGAGAATTTAGCCAACGCACAAAATCCAGGATACAAGCTAATTCACAGGGCTATTGTAAACATGACACAAGATGAAACATGTAACAGGACCTCAAAAATGCTAGCTCTCTTTCCCTCATAACCACAAATATCCTGGGCCCCAGATGAATCTTATGTTCTAATCTTAAGAATTTGGTTTTATCTACTGACTTAATGGGACAATGTCCTTATCCAATAGAAAAAGTTCTCTTGAAGAACTTAGAAGTACCAAGTTTTTCTGAAGAACCTAGAAATGTTGTTCTGGAAAACCTGGAAGTTGATGAGAAAAAAAAAATAAATAAAAAGATAATATGGGGCACCTGGGTCGCTTTGGTGGTTAAGTGTCCGACTCTTGATTTTGGCTCAGGTCATGATCTCAGGGTCGTGGGATCAAGCCCCCCACTGGGTTCTGTCCCGGACATGGAGCCTGCCTGAGATTCTCTTTCTCTCCCTCTCCCCCTCCACTCCCCCCCCAAAGATAATATGGTCTTTATGCTCAGATTGGAAGGAGATTTGATTTATTTGGAGAAAGGGTAGGAACTGAAATGAAAAGGGCAGTTTGGGGAAATATGCAACATTCAAGGAACTAATACTTCATAAAGCTTTGGGGCCTTTGGAAACTTCAGTCTCATATTTGGGGAAAGAGATATTTTCTGTACCGCTACTGATATTGGTTTAACACAACAAGATATAAAGCATTTGGAAACTCAAAGGTTTTACATGGTGGGTAGCATCATGAGGGAGGATCCTGGAAGAAACCTGAAGCCTCATGGAGCATCTTTGTAGCAAGAGCCACAGCAAGCTGTTTGCCTCAAGTTGCTACATAGGCAGGAAATATCAGCAGGTTGCTGGACAGTAGATGAACATGAAGCGCTGGTCATAAGTATATGGAAAACCCCAAAGACTTTCATAAATAAATGGAAGTTTTAGGAAAGGATACCAGCTAGGGTCCTACTTTTATTGAGGTAGGAGGCAATGACCCAGCAACATTAAAGGCATTAATTTTCATACATGACTGTTCTTTGTTAGTCACATAACTCAGTGTTTGTGGAGATTTGAGTACCCACATATGGACTCAGTTCAATTTCTGTTTTATAATCCACCATTAGGCACACATTCCTCTGTTACACATTTGGGACCAAGTTCTGGTGGTATGAACTAGAACTACAGTATTTAACCTTTCTTAAATTCTTACAGAAAAATTAGACAAATTCCTTTAGCTTTCAAAGATAAACTATTTTTTCCCAGTGGGCTTAGGAAAAGGGCCCAACAGAAGGTGCTATAGAATAATAATTTTTATTTGAATATGTGAAAGTAGAAATGGACATGAAACTTCGGTGAGGAGACAAAGGCGACCAGTAGTAATCGGTATGTCCTCTGTCCTGTAGTCTTCTGGAAGGGCTTTCTTGTTCTGATTTATAAGCCAGGCTGGTAGTTACCTCTGACATGTGGCATTTAGTGTGGGTAGTAATTCTCTCATTCAATTTTACTGTCTTTGAGGTAGTTATTCTTATTATCTGCATTTTACAAGTGAGGAAACAGGCTTAGAAAGGTTAAATAACTTGTTCAAGCACACTATTCATGTGACAAATTATATTCTTTCTGGAAACATTGAACTGAATATTTAAGCTCCTTTGACTCCTACATTATAGAAAAATATACTCAATACCAGAAATATTTTTTCCAGAAAGCTTATCTAGATATATCAGAGGATATTAATCTGTATTACCTTATTATTGTTTATTATTCTTAGATGATGATCAAACTCTATCCAGTTGAAATACATAGTAGGTGAAATTACTTCAGAACCCTAATTCTGAAGCAAAAATCACTCTTAACAATTTGATATACATTCTTCTAGATAAATATGTATGTTTTAACTTACAAAATACTGCATAGCTATGTAATTTTTCCCCTTCACCAGTTTCCTTGCGAATTGAATTGTTCCTAGGTTTTTTTGCTATTTCAAACAATATGGAAGTTGGTTTTGAAATCATTTCCAAACAATTAGTTTATGTATGAAATACTTACTACATTTTTCTGTTTAACCTTTAATTAATGTATATTCAGAAAGGGTATACTTCCCCCCCGCCCAAACTCCAGTAGGAAGTGTAAAATATTGGTTACTTAGGAACCAGGAGTTTGACTGCATATAACTAATAAGCAGACTCACAAATCACTATTTAGCTTAATGACTGAAATAAGGCCAAAATCCCTGGATGGCCTACAGAAAAAGGAAGGACACAGTGAAAGTACAGAAGAAAATACTTGTGGGATTGATTTTTATGTCTCTAATGGACCAAAATCCTTTAATTAAATTTGTTAAAAATGGGGTATTAATTATTGTTTCAACTGAAATTCAACTTCTCTAGTTACTTGAATAATTTTATAAAAGTACCTATTATAAATCTGTAGCAACATCATGGTCAATTCCTCCCTATCTGGCAATTAACTTTAACACAGTTCCATGAATTAAATTCCATAGTACTTGCAGACATAGGAAAAAAGTTGAGATCCAGCGAAATATATCTACTTAGGTGAAAGCATTTTCTAGAATAGACTAATAATAATAATAAAATAATATTATGTACACCCATAGAGGTTTTTTTAATATCAGTTTTTCCATCATACCTAACAGATTATGAAAGTTTCTGTCTTCTTGGGGAGAATAATTTTTATACTTTATGCATATCCACAAGATACACAAATCTCAAAAGTTGCGTGACTAAATGCATGGAGCTTGGGGCCAATCTCACTACTCTGTGAATTATCAAAATAAGTGGGAGATCTGGGAGAGAGAATATGTGGATAAGTAAATGCAGAGTTGAATGAATAAATAGGATAAATGGAGGGGTACACAGACAGGTAGGCATGTAGGTGGATGGATGGATACATAGATAGATAGGTAGGTAAATACCTTAAATTGAATGTTTATATATTCTATGCACTATAATAAGGTTTTTATATAAATTATCTTTCTTAACCTTTATAAGAATCCTGTGAAGTAGACATCTTCAGTGAGACATGAAAATTGAGGCTTTAAGCTGAATTGCCCATGCTCTTGTACTTAATAAATAGTACGCCCAGGACTCAAACTCGAAATTTAAAAACAAAACACTCACTCATGCAATATAATTGAGTGAGCATTATGTCCCAGGACCATTCTAGGCATCACAGATAAATAGGGAACAAAACAGACCATGTGTCTGCTCTCATACATTTTATATTCTACTGAAAAGAAGAAACAATAAAAATATGTAGCTATGTAATATATTGGGGGCTAAGGAACACAATGAAAACATCAAAGCAAGGTGAGGGAAAAGATCATGAAGGCAAGAGTCTAACACTCTTTTTTATAGAAAGGGAAGACACTTGAGCAGAAATCTAAATGAAGTTCAGCACTGCCACCAAGCTATGTGGATGAAGGGGATTTCTTGCAAAAGGAAAAGATTCTCAGGTCAGTGTTTGCTAGATGTGTGAGCAAAACTGCAAGGAGGTCAGCACTTGCTGGAGTCAAATGAGTTGGGAGTGTTGCAGGAGGCGGGAGGTAGGAGGTGAAGCAGAGAAGTTATCAGGGAAAGCACACAGCGCTTCATTTGGCATTTTATTCAAAGTGAAATGGGAAGCCATTTGAGAACTGTGTGAGGAGAGGTGACGGGGTGTACTCCAGTGTTAATAGGATAACTGGCTGCTGGGAGGGGGAGAGCCATTGGTAGGGAAGCAATGAAGAGACAAGTTAGGAGAGTGATTTCAACCCTATCAAACCCAGTGTGTTTTTTAAATTAAAAAAAAAAAAAAAACCTTCTTTACTATTCTAAATAAATCTAAAGTATCTATATAACTGATTACCGACATAAATAAAAATTTAGAATAATTAAAAAATTCAAAAGCCCTATTTATCATACCAAAGAGCAATAAATGCAAAATAGTTTATTTTAAAAACCATATGTTTTAATAAATGTATTTTCCTACAAGAATACATTAGAAAACTACTGGCCAAAAATAACTACTGGCCAGATTCAGACACCCATGTGTCTGCCTACTGTAAATGGGAAGCTAAGAGGACCAGCCAATACGGGTATTTTATACCAGCAACTCACAAGACCAAAAACAGCCTAGCCAATGTCATTTTCTGACATGTGAGAAAATCCTGTTTTAAACAACACCCAAGTTTAATGTTTCTTCAATTTACACAGTAGGTACATTCCTTGAAAATTCCATGAACATTAAAAACAAAAACCCACTACGTGTTTATGAGTAAAATGAAATTAGATCATAGGCTCCAAAATGGCCGTGAATGTGGAGCATTTAAAGTGAAGCAGGATGGAGGATAATGTGGGGGGACACTTGTCCCCTGAACTGAAGGACATTTAGCATCACTGGCCCCAGCCCATTAAAGACCTAATGCCTTCTTCAACCACTCGGACTGTTGAATGCAGCTCCACAAGTTTTGCAAATGCTTCCAAGGGGAGGCGTTACATCTACATTGGGAGCCACAAAGTTAGGACAGAAAAGTGAACGACCAGTTGAAAGACAAGAGGCACTGGAGGTGGTGACAAGTGGCAGATTCAGGACACAAAGTTAGAAATTACACGATTTGTCAATGATTGGATGTGAGGCGTGAGGGAAAGAGAGGAATCAAGGATGACTCCAAGAATTCCTGCTTGAGAAACTTGGAGAATGGAGTTACCACATACAGAGACAAAAGCCCTTATTTGCTATGGTTACATCATCGCCTAAGGTGTGATAAGCATGAGGCTATTGGGAAGGCCCCTCCTGACCAAAATATTTCCTCCCTAACTATACTGAGTTTCTAGAAATACTAGGCATCTTGTTAATTATGACCAATATCTTCAAAAAGAGTAAACGAGATTAAAATTTTCCACAGTAATATTCCTTTAATATTGAGTATAAGTAAGGTCATTGAAGAAATGGGTATTTTGGTGGGAAAGAAAGAAGTACTAGATATGTACTTTCACATGAAAACTGGTCTGGTTAGAAATACAACACTCATTCATGGTAAAAACTCTCAGTCATTTATGTGAGTAATTTAGAACTTGCTACCAATAAAATTAATGTTGTACTAATAGAAGAATTATACAAATGGATGGGAAAAATATGTAGCCTACCCATGGCTTCAAAAATTTAGAAATAGTGCTTATGATGCATTCAGTTCGTAAGTATACTTGCATGTGTGCGTTTATATATACATCTCTATTTTGCTGATACTACCCATGTAGATATTATGTAGTTACATAAATCATTTTTCATGTACTACATCATAGTGTCCATTGTGTTATTCAGTGTCCCTTATATAAATTTCTGTATAATAAATTCCCATCAGTGACAAAAAAAAAAAAAAAAAAAACTAGTCTGGTTAGGATATGCCGGAGGATTGATAACGGGCACTGAAAGGGGGATGAAAATGTGAACAGAACTATAGAAAGCAGTGGATGAGAGTGATAAAGTTTATTGACTTCATTACTTGGCCTAAGACTGGCCATACTCAGTGATACACCCATGGCCGTTCTGACATATATCAGGTAAGTTTCACTGAGAATCAACCCATTTCCAGTACAAGAAAAATAACTAACTTGGCTTCAACTGAAAAAAATACAGAAAGATGTCTCAGTTTTCCCCGTGAGCCTAACAACAAGTGGGACTACCATCCGCCTCTTAAGGAGAGCAGGATATGGTCACAGGCTGTTGTAAATCATGACACAGGGCCCACGGGTCCAAGGTTGTCTTTCCCCTTGAGGTCAAAAGAGCTTACTGCATTCTTTCCTCCAAGTGCCCACCTTCCTGTCCCCTGACCAAGCCACAAGCATATCAAAGAAGAGAAGACAAACCCAGGAAAGCTTTTTTCATTCCCCACTCCATCTTCTGAAGTCATATTTCTCAATGCAAATTTGAGTAAGAGTCCAGAATAAAAGTCAATGTTTTAGTTTCAATATGTTATCTCAATCCTTTCATATACAAACTACTCTCAAATAATCCATGGTATTATTTCTCAAAACACATAAAAACAAAATCTGCTTTTCTTTCACTTTCACTGGGTCAGTTCGATTTACATAACAATTTGCTTGCAGTAAGGGGACTCCTTGTTGGTGAGGCAACTCCAGAGCTTGGAACAGCTGCACTGAAAAACAGAAAAAAAGTATGATATTACCCTCTGTTAAACACAGAAAATGATTTTGTAACGGTTTATATCCTGCACTATTGTTTGACAAGCATGATGTTGAACTGCATTAAATATTAATTTGTATAATGCAGTAGTCATATAAAACCAACCATGAAACACAGCAGGGGAAATTGCATTTTCTTACTGTTAAGACTATTGTTACAGTCTTCTGGTACCTCATGCTGTCATCCTACTTAGTAGATTGATGTTTATTTTCCCAGCACACATCGACTGCCATCAATAGCATTACCAACTTGTCTACTGTTACGTTGCCTTCAGAAGTAGTAAATCTTGCTGACTGTGAAAGGGTCTTTAGATTCAAGAGACTACTCATAATCTTCTGACATGAATTTAATCAAAATTCAGAAATGACACGTGAATGCTTACTTCTAACAAACACAGTTTATGTTAAAGCTAGGCACAGCTTTGGTTTTATCTTTAACTGATTTTATAATGTAGGGTCAGGGATAACTTAACTTCAAAGTGTTATTTTCCTTTGTTTTCACATGTGTAGTCTGTATAAATAAATGTCTCAAATATCTCCTAAGTCTCACTAAAGAAGGGTATTTGCCAAACAAGCCCATTCACCCTTTCCCCAGTCATTCCATGTGTACTCTTTAATCTTGTTCTGGTCATAGGTCATGAAACCATTAGTTTGATTCCATTTTTCCAGAACACCCACCACTTTGTTCCATAAAAACTATAAGGACTGAAAACATATTATTTAAAGGCAATTTCTTCCTTCCTTTTCTATTTGGTTACACTCCCGTCTCCTTTGTGTTTGTTTCTCAATATATGTTCACATCCAGAAGCTACCTCTCACCCCTCCAACACCTTCTCCAAAGACTTGCCTCAGGCATTCTTATGTGGAATCTCATCGTTATCCTTTCAGCTGATGAATAGTAAGAAAATGTCACTCAGAGGGAGATGGTTTCAAACATCACCAGACATGATGTGCTGTCATATTTCTCTACATTCTCCGATCTATCCACCTTGGCCAAATGTAGCCTTTCGTGATCTTCATTTCTATTTTAGATGGAATCGCAAAGTCAGAGGCTGATTCTTAGCTCAAACCTAAGTAAAGAGAAAGAATAAAGAACAGGTACAGAATTTAAGAAATTCAGAGAAAAGAGGTTATTTTGATATCTTCCTTTAAAAACATGGATTGAAAAGAGCAGCAAGACCTGAATTTTGGAATTAAAAACTTTGAAAATGTCTAGTGAGTTCTAAATGCCTCATAAATTGCTTAATTCCACCTGGATTTTGAAAGATCAGAGATACACTCTTTGGCAAAGCTAAACTTAAAGTTTCCATATAACTATAATTACTCCTATTTTTAATTTCTCTAGAGAAAAATATCTGCTTTATTCCACCTGTCATTCACATTCTCAGATAGATTTCTGCGTTGATTATGATGATGTGTTTGCTTACCCACCCCCTTACTGCAAATGTCTTACTGTCTCACAAAAACATTCTGTGATGCAGACCAGTGGACCTCAATGACTTAGAATTTCCAAGAAAGAGGAGCTTTAAAAACTTAAGGTTGAGATAGCTCCTCATATCTAAAAGCTTCTGGGAGATGATAATCATTTAAGTGTCCAGTTGAAAATCACTGATATAAACCTTTCTGTGATTTGCAGGTTCAAAAATTTTAAATGATATTAAAATGGTTCTGCATTTATTGCCATTTTATTGCACTCTTTTTATATTACAAAAATTTCAAAAATACCAAGTAAAGATTCTTCTCATTTGAAGTCATCTGCTATCATCATTCCTCTAAAAAAAATAAAATAAAATAACAAAATAAAAATAGGCCCATCAACATTGCCTATTTCAACATTATTTCAAATAAAATTTCTCCCAGATGTAACAATGGAGTTAGAAATTCAAAAGTCACAGTGGAAGTTTTAATCATCTAAACCAAGGGATCTAAAGTTGACTGGTAAATCTTCCCATGATAGCCTATAAAATGTACTAATGACAAGCTACTGGGTCAGTGGACATTCAATAAATAACAATTGATGAAGTTGAAAGTATGTTGCTGTAAGTTGACTCTCTAGTTCTAAATAACCACTTTTAAAACTACACCTTAAAAATGTCATGAACATTAAAGAATATTTATGAGTGACAGGTCTCATCATCCCTTCCAAACAAGTGATTTAGTCCTGGCAGATAATACTAGGTCTCCAATATTCAGGTTTTCATTTCTGAAGTCCAACATAAGAATAGGAAAACACTCTAACTATGCATTACTACTGCCAACCAGAAAACTAAGTTAATATTTAAATAATAAAAATTGATTGTATCTATAGTGGAAAAGATTAAAAGAAAAAAATTAAAATCAAGAAACATGTCTTAGTGAAATGATTTAAATAAAGGAATACAGTTGGAAACACTGAAACCACAGACACAGACAAATGTAAAATGCTTTGGGAGGATGGCAGCAAAGACTTGTGATAGCATTCTCACTCTGGTATCTAAATTAAGGACTATGACTCATGAATATTAATCAGAAAAGTGGGTTTTGGTTACAGTATAAGAAAAAATTTCCTGATTTTAGCTTTGATAAAACACTCGGACAATTTTTAAAATTGAGTTATGGAATATCTTTATTAAAAGATACATTTTGGGGATACATTTAAGAATGATTAAATGAAATAATACATTAAGAATGATTAAATGAAATAATTTGGTCAGTTTGTCATGAATCTAAGTAGAGCCTCCAACTTCAGACTTCTGATTCCTGGGTCCTCTTCTGCCCTAGAATAGCCCATTAGTGGGGCTTCTCTTAAGTCAAGTAAGGTCTTCATTTTTTTTTTTAACTCTACTAGTAAATTAATGTGTTTTTTTAAGTACCAAACAAAGTTTTTTTAAGTACGAAAACAAAATCTTGTTTCTGAAATCCCTAAGAATATTAACAAGTGATTTTACAAGATATATTATATGTCTATCCTACTACTCAATTGTATAGTTATCACAATGATTACATTAGAAAATAACCAGCCTAATATTTTATAAGGGGGAAAAAGGAAATAAATACTAAATGCCTATGAATCAATAATAAAATCCTTTATTTTCTCTTTTATTACACAATGATTTCTAAATTAAATTGTATTCTTGCTGATCTCTGTGCTTCTAGATGATGAATCATTTTTAGAGTAATGTGGTTTTTCTCCTCCCTTGAAATTCAACTCCTGGACATGTCAAGCATTTTTTTTTTTTTTTTTTTTTTTTACATTCCAATATAGACTATGAAGGAATTGTTTCCTCCACATTGACACTGACCATACAAAATAAGCAGTGGCCCCTACACTTCCAAGTTTAAAAAGAAAGCACATGGATGAAGCATGTAACATACAGTAACAATAGTACTTAGGTCAAAAGATTTAAGAATCTGGAGAATTTAAGTATCTAACCATCATTCAGAAGAGACTTGAAACATATATGAAAATGAAAGAGCTATTAGGGAAAATTGAAATCGTTAGGAAACAAACCTATAGCAATTGTCAGTACAGAGAATGGAAGGAATTACTAAAAACTAGTTTGAAAACTATAATTCTTGGTAGTTAGGCAACAGCATTTCCTAGGATTAAGACATAGACTACTAACAAGAATAAAAAGCAGCACCCTAAATGTTCAATGTTGTCTGTGGGCTTAAGATAGCAATTTTAATAACCCCTCTACTGAATAAACAATTTCTGTATTGTATCAGAAGATTTTAATAAAATAACATAGTGTTATGACATCTGCTTATGTTGCCAACATTTTTTTATTTGAAAAGAAAAGATTGTTTAATTAAATGTCTTTCTAGAGAACTGACTGCTGAAATCTCAGAAAAATTTCATACTGGAAAACCACACACCATGTTTCATATTAAGATACTCTAGGACACCAACACATACACACACACACCACAGAAAATTAGAGCCTATACCATGTTATTTGTGGTTTTGTAACACCCCTTTCCTGTTCCTCCAATGTTGGGCTTTCATGTTTATAACTGTACAAATAACTGAAATAGTCTGTTTCCCACTCTGTGTCCACTTGAAAAGGCATCTTTCACGGGCATCTTTCAAAATTCAGCTGAATTGATTCCTCCTCTCTAAAGCAAAACATAACCCCTTCACCACCATGGGCAGGATCATGGCCACTCTAAATCATCTTTTCGTAATTTCCTATACTCCTGTGGCATTTCTGGTAGGGTACTGAAATTTGTTATAGGAGAAGCCATGTAGAGAAAATTGTGAAAATGGCTATCAGTTTGAATTCCAGAGATATGACTTACACATTTATTAGCTGTGTTGCTTTAATCAAATTGTTTAACTCTTCTGAGCTTCAGTTTCGTCTTTAAAGTAGAGCTAAGTGTGCTTACCTTATAGTTTACAGTAAAGTTTCAGTAAGTTCATACCTGTAAAGCCCAATGCACAGCATCTGTACTGTATAAACAAGAAAGAATAGTTATCATGATGATTTATGAGGATAAAGATGAGGATGATGATGTATCCTCAGTAGACAGTGAGATCTCTGAAAGACTTGAAGGAAACCTTGGTGATTTTGTTATCTCCAGGGCCCAGGACCTACTACATTGAAGATTATCAACAAATCTTTGTTGAATTAAAAGAATACAAGTCAACTCTAGGTTGATCATGGGATGATGTGTAGCAAATAAGAAAAAAAAAAAAAAAAACGGTAAATAAAGACTACATAGAGGGTAAACTTAGATTTTGTCTAGCAGTGAGTAGGTAAGCATTGACATATTTAAAACAAGAAATTGACATAATATTACTATTTTAAAAATAGACAGCAGTCTAGAAAACAAATTAAACATACTTTAATTCTATGTACATATGGAAATATCAGCTTTAGCCACAAGTTCTCATTTCTATTGTAGACTTTAGAAAAAGAATTAAATTTAAATTTTATTTTTAAACATTTTTGGTTTTTTTCTATTTATTAAATATTGTTAAATGTAGGATTTGCATCTTTTTCCTTTGTAATTTATTCTCTCTGCTGTCTATATATTTTTGTGAGGGTGAAAGATTAAGAGAATGTATGTGAGGTTGAAAGTTCATTAAAATGCTTGTAACCAAGTGTTAAAAGCTAAGTAATTACAGAAAAATAATGTAGAATTATAATAATTTTCTAGTTGTTATTCATAGGGGAAGAAAACTTGGCAAGAATAGAAAGGTCCCTTGGTAGATAAGTGGGGCATTAAAAAACACTTCATTCACATTTCTGCATTAGGAGATAAGAGTTATTAACTTTCACACTCTTTGATGCACTAAATACTCTGAAGAACTATCCTTGAGCCTCAGAGGCTATTTGCTTTTCTTTGCAATGTACACATGTGTCAATCGTTAAAGACTTAGAAAATTTGAACAACAAATCCTCTAAAGCAAACGGCATAGTATTCTTAAGTGTGTATCTGTTTGCTAACATGTATTTAATCTTTCTCATTACCATTATTCCTGCAATAAAAGCAAAATGTCAACTGTGAGTTAGGCTTTAAGTAATTTTTTTTAATAGAAAAGCTAGTGATTATTACAGATAAAATACCACTTTTATTAAAACATTGAGCATGAAATATTGAGTTACTATCTGTTGTGGTTGGATGATATCACTTTGTCCAATTAACAATATTTTAATTAATCATGACATCAAATAAAATTAGCCTCTAAGCAGGTCTTTTGTTGAAGTACATTTCAATGAATCTTAGTAGTATAGCTTTCTTTGAAAAATAGGTAGCTAAGACCAAATAAATATGTCCTTACCTAACTATACTGTGACCAATAATTAAAATTATAATTTCCTAGGAGCTATGAGGTGGCTCCACCAGCTATGTAGAAATTAAAATAATAGTTTGCTCTCTGGGAGTCAATGGAAAGAGGAAGATGGATCAAGGGTGCAGGAATAGATTCTACATATTTAACAATATAAACATTGTGTCAGTCAGGGGAGTGCTTGTTAGCCATGGAAGCTGGAGGAAATAGTCACCAAGGCAAATGTTATGAATGCCCATGTTCCCACTATAGGAGAAGGAAGCTTGTCCTAGATCCAGTGATAGAGGTGAATATAAGTGATTGTAGCCAATGGGTTTTAAATATTCTGATCCCCAAAATGAAAATGAAAATTGTTGAATTGAACACCTCAAAATTGATAACTTTTTCTCTTCAGAAGTTAAGAACCTGAAGACAAGCCACAGACTAGGAGAAAATATGTACAAAACATATGTCTGATAAAGGATGTTATCCAGAATATATGAAGAATTCCTACAACTCAATAATAAGAAGACAATCCGATTTAGACAATGTCAAAAGACCTGAATAGACATTTCACCAAAGAAGATATATAAATGGAAATATACACATGAAAAGAAATTTAACATTAATAATTAGGAAAATGCAAATAAAAATACAAAGAGATACCACTACACACACACCCTGTAGTGGTTAAAATCAAAAAGACTGACAATACCCAATGTTGGCAAAGGTATGGAAAAACTGTAACCCTCATGCATTGCTGATAAGAAGAACGCACAATAGTATAATCACTTTGGAAAACAGTTTAGTGGCCTGTTAAAAAGTTAAACATACACTTACCATATGGCCTATAAGAAATGAAAATATTTGCACAAAGATATACACAAATGTTCATAGCATCTTTATTCATAATGGGCAAAATATAGTAGCAACAAAAATAAACATGAACTGCTCAATGAGTAAACAAATGATAGTCATCCATACTTTGGAATAGTACTCAGAAATAAAAAGGAAAATGTCCCGATACATGCAACAGTATGGAAGAATCTAAAAAAATATGCAAATTAAAGATGACATAAATATATGTATACACACACACACGCACACATACACATATATACACACATATATAGTGTCATTTATAAGAGACTTAGAAAATGTAAAAACTGTAGAAATATAAATCAAATCAGTAATTGTCAGGGGTGAGGGACAGGAGTCAGGACTGGCAAATGGGCAGGAAGAAATTTGGGGGGAATGACAGAAATTTTCTAAAACTAGATTGTAGTGGGGGTTGCACAACTGTATAAATTTAGTAAAAGTCATCAAACTGTACATTTAAAACGGGAAAATTTGGATGCTATAAATTATCTCAAAGCTGTTAAAGAATAGTAGTATGACATGAAAGCCAAGGAAATCTCTATTTTAGTTTTATGAAAGAAATAAACATTGTATAGAAACTCACAGGGTGGTGGCGCCTGGGTGGCTCGGTCGTTGGGCGTCTGCCTTCGGCTCAGGTCGTGATCCCAGGGTCCTGGGATCGAGCCCCGCGTCGGTCTCCCTGCTCAGCGGGAAGCCTGCTTCTCCCTCTCCCACTCCCCCTGCTTGTGTTCCCTCTCTCGCTGTGTATCTCGCTCTGTCAAATAAATAAAATCTTTAAAAAAAAAAAAGAAACTCACAGGGCATAAAATAATTTTAGAAATTGAGGAAATTTGAGTGACAATGTGTGAAATATCAAATTAAAAATCAATCAATAGTTGGATGCTTCCTAATTCTATCCTCCAACTGGTTCATTTTTTTTTTAAACTTTGAGACAACAAGTTGAAATAATGTATGCTTAATTAATTAATTAATCCTAAATGTAAAACCAAGAATTAAACAGATTCCGGTGTCATCTGGAAGGAGGTTTTAGATAATAGGCAACAATTTAACAGAAATTGTCACCTGAAGGAATCATATGTTAAGAATCACTTATTGCAGCTCTGAATCATGTTTTAACCATCAATCACAGGTTCAATATATAAATTAAAGCCCAGTTTAACTTGAAGTGGCTGAAGCCAGCTGTGATAATTCATGATAATTCATACTAACAAGATGTAGACAGTAGCGTACAAATGCCCTCCCAGTAGATAATCTACCAATGAAAATTCTAACTAACTGGAAGATTGATGCATTCATTTCTCAACTTGATTCACACTTTCACAGGATTCTACCTACTTCACAAAATTATCAACACCATTTACTGGGATCCAGAAATCCATAAACCAGAAAACCAGTTTCCTGGGAGACAATTCTCCAGAGGTATCTCAGGTTTCTATACATCCTGCAGGAAGATCGCTACTGTCCTTTGGTCACAAACTATCCTCTGAAGTATGTTTGGATAGTGAATAGCCTTGCAAGATATAGTGTCTCTCTGCAGCAAAGAAAAGGTGGGTTTGCTTCCTGCCCATAAGAACAGATTCAAGTCCCAGGGCGCCTGGGTGGCCCAGCTGGTTAAAGGTCAGACTCCTGATCTCCATTTAGGTCATGATCTCAGAGTTGTGAGATCGAGCCCCACATCGGGCTCCATGCTGCACTGGGCATGGAGTGTCCTTAAATTCTCTCTCCACCCCTCCTCCCCCACCCCCACCCCTGCTTGTGCTTGTGCTCTCTAAATTAATTAATTAATTAATTAATTTTAAAAAAGGAATAGATTCAAGTTCCAAACTCAGGGGTCCTCTCCTGTAACATGACCCAGTATGTGTGCAGGTAATACCTGGCCTTCTCTGTGTCACCCTGTAGGATCAGGAAGACTTTGGAGTAAACTTGGACACGTGGAGAATTGCAGTAAACAGTGATACTTGCACTACTGCTCTGCTGGGAATAATAAAGTGTTTTGTCTCTGTCACAGGAGTCTTGTGGCTTCTGCCAGCATCCATGAAACTACAGCAGTTTACCTTACTATCCTGCACGTAAGCTAAAATCTCCAACTCTTCACAGTGCTTGACACAATTCCACTTAAAACCTTCCCTATTTGGTTGTCAGCTCTATCCCAAAGCAGAAAAACCCAAATGTATTTGGGAAATAGCATGAACTGTACAATTCTATATAACTCAGTCGTTTTAACAAAAACAGGACCTAGAGAATTTATACTCGATAATTTTTACTTGCTCTACCATTTTGGTATTATTTCCTAAAATAGATGTTTTACATAGAAAATATTGGTTAATAAGGGGCGCCTGGGTGGCTCGTCAGTTAAGCAATGGACTCTTGATTTCAACTGAGGTCATAATCTCAGCGTTGTGAGATCAAGGCCCACATGGGACTCCCTGCTGAGCATGGAGCCTGCTTAAGATTCTCTCTCCCTCTCCCTCTGCATCCCCCCCACCCTGCTCACATGCACTCATGCTCTCTCTCTCTCAAAACAAAACAAAACAAATTCAGTTAATAAAAAGTTGTATACAGTTAATATAAAACATTAAAGACAAAAATACACAAATATCCGTGAGATTATACATTTACTCCAAATGTTTTAATTTTTTAAACTACTAGATTAATTTCTTAACTGCATAATTTGAAAAGTAAACATACATTTTTCCACAGATCAAGAATACACATTCCAGGCTAAAATCTAAGAAAAAGCCAACTTTCATTAAACTAATGCTCATCATAGAAACTCAAAGCTATGCCAACTACAATTGTTAGAGATAATGCGACACGATTTATCGTTCGCCAGTTTAAATAAACATTATTTTGATAAGCTGAAAGTCTTACAGAGTAGTCTTAAGAAAAGGTGTTAATGCAGGTAAAGCCTATTCATTTGAAGATTGCTGGTTCTGGGACTTTCCTGTGACATGTACTTAGCAAAGCAGTCATTATTAAATCCAGCTTCTGGGTTGAATCAATAGTCATTGATAAGATGCCGTCAAATGAACATGTATCATTTTGTGCAGCTTTATAATGCCACTGGTGATAATGTAGCAGTGTCCTTAACCTGTGGAGGAAAAACTAGGTGCATTGTTGTTCCTATAATTACAGGAATAGCAATTATTAAACTGTATTTCTAGGAGACGAAACCTATTTTTTTTTTTCCATTGACACCTCAGTGTCAAAACAATTATTTGGAGAAAATAAATGTTGACTTTAGAATGTTAGAGCTTGGAAATAGTTAATCTCTCTCAGGTTCCATAGTCTCTCACTGTTTGTCTCCCCCTCCGATCTCCCCCCCTTCATTTTTCCCTTCCTGCTATCTTCTTCTTCTTCTTTTTTTTTTTTTTTTTAACATATAATGTATTGTTTCAGAGGTACAGGTCTGTGATTCATCAGTCTTACACAATTCACAGAGCTCACCATAGCATATACCCTCCCCAGTGTCTATCACCCAGCCACCCCATCCCGCCCACTGCCCACCACTCCAGCAACCCTCAGTTTGTTTCCTGAGATTAAGAATTGATCATATCAGTGAGGTCATATGATACATGTCTTTCTCTGATTGACTTATTTCGCTCAGCATAATACCTTCCAGTTCCATCCACGTTGTTGCAAATGGCAAGATTTCATTCCTTTTGATGGCTGCATAATATTCCATTGTATATATATACCACTTCTTCTTTATCCATTCATCTGTCGATGGACATCTTGGCTCTTTCCATAGTTTGGCTATTGTGGACATTGCTGCTATAAACATTGGGGCACATGTACCCCTTCGGATCCCTACATTTGTATCTTTGGGGTAAATACCCTGTAGTGCAATTGCTGGGTCATAGGGTACTTCAACTTTTTGAGGAACCTCAATACTGTTTTCCAGAGTGGCTGCACCAGCTTGCATTCCCACCAACAGTGTAGGAGGGTTCCCCTTTCTCCGCATCCCCGCCAACATCTGTCGTTGCCTGACTTGTTAATTTTAGCCATTCTGACTGGTGTGAGGTGAGAAACAAACTGAGGGTTCTAGAGGGGAGAGGGGTGGGGGGATGGGTTAGCCTGGTGATAGGTATTAAAGGGGGCACGTTCTGCATGGAGCACTGGGTGTTATACGCAAACAATGAATCATGGAACACTACATCAAAAACTAATGATGTAATGTATGGTGATTAACATAACATAAGAAAAAAATTAAATAAGTAAATAAATGAAAAAGCAAGGGTTTTTTTCTTCACAACTTAATTTCAAGGACTCTCATTTGGAGCATTTTGAAGAATTCTCTCAGGAATTACACACACACACAGACACACATACACACGAATGGAAAGGTGCTTGCGCATTCATAGAGCTAGATTTACTAGCTCAATGTACTAATAATCAAAGACGCACATTATATGCACAAACACAGCCAAAAGTTAGCAAGCTTCACATTTACTATATGTGTAACCAATACCTTTCTCTTTAAGTTCTATAATAAACACATAGGTACTATAGGATGAAACAAGAATTGAGACAATTATGAAATTCTTAATTACATAATAATAATATCATGTTTTATTTTCCCTACTACATCTGTATTTTAGATATAACTCAGTGTTCCATGTTATGTATTTTATTATTTTTTCCTTCTCATCTATGAATTTATACACTAAAATGCAGTGATGCAAAAATAAAATATAAAATTTTCTAAATAGTTTAAAATTTTGTATGTTTTTTTGGTCCTGGAAACTTTTTTTTTTTTAATAACAGAAAACATATCCAAAGAAATTTAAACTTGGTCAATACATGACTCCTTTTATGTATAAATATGTGACTACACACATAGGCATATACACAACTGTGAGGTTCAATACATTAAATCAGTTGAGGAAGTGAAACTAGAAAATGTTATCCTGAGCTTTATTACAGGAAGTTCAAGACAAATTATGCTAAAGACCCACACATTATGTTAATCCTTTCCTCCCCACGTTATTTTTGACGCACAGACCCTTGATCTGACTCCTTTGTAGTTTAGGAGACTTACTGGTCTTCTTTATCCCATTTGTACAAATTCACTAAAAAGCAAAATGAAGCTGAATTTAATACTGAGGTGATGTGAAAGCAATTGATAAGTCAACTATGAAAAGCAAAGTTTTCCTCGGTCTCAAAGTATTGAATTTGACAGTTAGCTAGACTGGATTTATTCGAGAATTACAATTTTCTGTTTTTTGATGAAAGGCTTCCCAGCCAGCCCTAGCTAGGGGAGAAAAAGCTAATAATTCATTGCAAATGGAAGCATTAAATGTAAGCATGACATTATTTTTAAGAAGGCAATATGGTATAATAGTGACATATTTGGTATGGAGCTTTGTTGTCGAGAAACATAAGCGGATCTGAACCCCAGCTCTGGCACTTATTATCTACATGAGTTGGAAGTTACTTCTCTGAGCTTTGGGGGCAAAAAAAGAAACTTTAAAGTCAAAACTGCATATTTTCCCTTTTTGCCTTTAGGAAGTTGTCAGGCTGGGCGTAGGAGGCATCATTCATTGTAAAGGAAAAATAAATCTCTAAACTGCTCTGTTCAACCTCCCTGGGGCTGAAAGGGAATGGGATAAAGACCTTGACAATTTTGGCCAGTCCTGTGGTGCTCCTGGGTGACACCAACAGTAGATGATTATGTCTTCAACAAAAACACCAGTACATTTGGGAAGAGGCAAGCAGTCCAGATTCTCCTTAGAGGTCGACGCTAAATTGTTTGAGCTGATAATATCGGGACATTTAAT
Source organism: Phoca vitulina (assembly GCF_004348235.1). NCBI lineage: Eukaryota > Metazoa > Chordata > Mammalia > Carnivora > Phocidae > Phoca > Phoca vitulina. The sequence continues at coordinate 18,860,288 of NW_022589708.1, read as the reverse complement.
TTCATAGGAAAGCCCCAGTGGAAGGTACCTGAAAGAGAGAGAAACAAGAGAGAGTTAAAGGATGGAGGAGGCAGCAGGTTGGGAAGATCAATTTTTTTTTAAAGATTTTATTTATTTATTTGACAGATAGAGACACAGTGAGAGAGGGAACACAAGCAAGGGGAGTGGGAGAGGGAGAAGCAGGCTTCCCGGCGAGCAGGGAGCCCAATGCAGGGCTCAATCCCAGGACCCCGAGATCATGATCTGAGCTGAAGGCAGGCGCTTAACCGACTGAGCCACCCAGGCGCCCCGGGAAGATCAATTTTTGAAGTGTCTGGAGCCTACAAAATAAAATGCACCGTAAGAAATGTGGGAGAATAAAAAGCCTTTTAAAATTATAATATTAATATATAATATAATGTATGTTAAATATTTTTATATATAAGTAATGTATAATAGTAATGCAATAATTAACATTCATTTTTCTGCACTGCAAACCTTCTCCACAACCGGGACAGACCCGTTTTGTAAAAGTACCCTGTGGATACATGCCTATAGTTTTCGTTATACTTCATAAGCCCTCCTCCAATTTCAAGCACATCTGGGGAGATAGTTCCAGCAAGGGAAGAGGCTGAGTTTCCTACCTGAGCCACTGCAGAGCTCACAGGACCAGTAGGCTCGGGGAGAAAGAAAGGCCTAAGAGAAATTTGGACTTCAAGCCAGGAACTGGAGGAACACTAACATTCCTCTATGAGATATAACAGGAAAGTGACTCAATCTTGTTCATAACTCAAATGATAGGGCAACCTAAACCAATTTATGGTTTGACAGTGGGCTTATAATAAGTGGAAGAAAATTAATGAATTAAGAAAATTAATGCAATAAAGCATCAGCTTTTTTTTTGCTTTTGCACAGATTATCACAGTCAAGATCTTAACTTTCAGATTCAGCTGATGAATCTCCAAACTTCAGTTTGCATTGTTAGCAAGTATAACTTTTAGTGAGATGTTCCTCAATTCACAGGTGGCACATTTTGAATCCCAGGGCCATTCTAGGAGTTGGTGACAGCCTCTCTTTCAAAACCTATTACTTCCTCAAACTCCTATCCATGTTCTATTTGGGCCAAATTATTATGTTTATATATGTTTTCCATCTTACCATTCCCTATATGTGGGCTATCTGTCACCTTTATATGTCTGTTTGTTTTGCTAATACCTTTCCATCTTCCCAGGCCTGCCTGAATAGTATGTCATCCGTAAGAACTCCTGAACCAGACCAGGTTCTATCTATAGCTTCATGGTAGTCATTTACCTCTTAGTGAAATTGTTTCTATTTTTTTTTACTTTTTCCCATATCACAGGACAATTGTTATGGCTTCATTCATCTTTTACTTATAGATTTGGGATTTCTGTGTAGAGTTGAAGCTTAGACTTGATCAACTTCTTAGTCTCCTTCAATATGCTGGGTCAGTTTGACCTCCAAGTGTATCGTTACCAGCCTTTCTCATTGGCCTCCAGATTTCACTGTACCACATTTCACAAACCACCATTTCACGCCTCCTACTCTGAAGCCTCATTTTGACTTTTGTCTCTAAAATAAGTACCTACCTGTCACCAACATTTTGCCTTCACCTGGATTCTTACATCTCCTCTTATCCATGGGGTAAACACACATACCAATTTGCCCAGAACCTCTCCATTTTAAGCCTGTCATACTAGTGTAATTATAGCATCCGCTTTACTCTTAAAAGTTTCCGGGTTTGGGGGCACCTGGGTGGCTCAGTCATTAAGCATCTGCCTTCGGCTCAGGTCATGATCCCGGGGTCCTGGGATCGAGCCCCGCATCAGGCTCCCTGCTCCACGGGAAGCCTGCCTCTCCCTCTCCCACTCCCCCTGTTTGTGTTCCCTCTTTCGCTGTCTCCCTCTGTCAAATAAATAAAATCTTTAAAAAAAGAAAAAAAAGTTTCCAGGTTTGGAGAACAGATTACACATTCACCTTATTTATACAGCTCACATGCTTTGTTGCTTTTCCTTTCTTCTCCATACCTCACTGCCTTGCATATTATACACCCACTATTGCAAAATGTATTTTTTTAAAGTGAGGGAAATTGCCATGTAAAATGATGTAACATAATCTGTTTGCTCTGGGCATAGAGAAAGACTTTCCTGTGACCAGCATTATAAATGTCTGAGCATTATTAAGTCTGAAAAGCGGACACAAACCAGAATGGGTGGGAAGAGAGATTGCATTTGGCACAGCTTCAGAAACATCATTTCAGGAAGAAAAATCCAATTCAATTTTCAGAATGACTGGCTAAACCAATCTATGACAGGTCTATATAATCAATATCTACTGCCACTTACCTTGGCAGCATTCCTGGAGAGATCATTTTCCAAAATTGTCCTCTTCTCAGCCACTTTCTATTGTGTTTTATGCAAATTATTTGGCTTGTCTATTGTATCTTTTTTTTCTGCTTCTACTACAACAAAGAACTTAACCAAAGTATTGCAATACGTATGAATTGATAGATATTTTTCAATCCCTGTACGCATTTCATTTCTTTGTGTAGTTAGTTTTAATGTGATTCTAAGTTATAAGACATAGGTCAAAATATTTTCCCATTTTGAGGCTTCATGCAGAAAATTCTAACCCAGCACTAACATAAAGCATTTCTATCCCTGTGATTTACCCCACTTTTACAAATTGGCATGTAAGCTCCTGCCCTACCACATGCAGAAGCATCTCTAGACCTCCCCCTTGAAAGAACTAGTATTTTCCTTTTTTTTTAAATTTAATTTTGGGAGTATTGCTATATTGCTGTCTTTTTTTTAAAGATTTTATTATTTACTTGACAGAGAGAGAGAAAGCACAAGCAGGGGAAGCAGTGGAGAGAGAGATAGAAGCAGGCTCCCCGCTGAGCAGGGAACCCGATGTAGGGCCAATCCCAGGACCCTGGGATCATGACCCCAGCCGAAGGCAGATGCTTAACTCACTGAGCCACCCAGGCGCCCCAGGAATTAGTGTTTTCCTGGCCAGCAAAGTTATTGGCAGCAGAGATAGCCACTGGTTAAGGAACAGTTGCTTTTCTCCAAAACCATGTCTGATAAGTGCCCTCTGTCAAAGGACAAGCACCCATTTAATATTTGGGGTTATTAAGGAGAAATGGATCCAGAACTGCTTTCACCACCCCCTACTTCAATACCCCCTCATAACCTTCAGCAGCTTCCCATTGCTCTGAGAACAAAAGCTAAATCTAGATCCCTGGTTGAAAAGTCCCTGCATGGTCTGGATGCTACCCCCATCTCCTCCACTCTCGACGGTCACCATGTTCTAGTCACACTGGCCTCTTTTCTGTTGCTGAAAGGACATGCCAATCCCTTTTCCTTCACTGCCCAGAAAACACTCCTCTCAGCCCTTCTGGTCATAGGCTCATTCTCTTGCTCCACTTCTCAGCTCAAGCATCACCTCCCTGGAGAAGCCTCCTCTCCCTGCATCATAGAAAAATTCCTCTGGTTTGTTTCTTTCTTTGCCCTCTTAATTCCTCTATAGCTCTTATTACAGTTAGTTTTCTTATGTGCTTGCTTAATTAGTTGTCTGCCCATTAGGGACTGCGCCTGTCTTTTTTACCCCAATATCCCAGTGGCTAGCACATAATGGGTGATCGGTGAATGTCTGTCACATGAATGACTGCCCGAAACAAGACTGATAACAGGCAATGTTTCTCCTAGTACCATTTTTTTCTGTCTCCATTTCTGCTGGTATCTAGCTCCTTTCCAGCAAGCTATCAATTCCCACCAAATCACTGGATCTCAACCTTGGTTGTTGTGAGCAAAAAATTAAAGCAGCCAACCTTTGATCCATGGCAAGGCAGGGTGATGAATGAGCGAAGGGGGCACACTGGGGGGATGAAAAGAAAGCAGGTGACATTGTTTAATCCTCATGTCAATTGGACCGTCAGATAAATAGACCAATAATTTAATAGGAGAAACACACTCTTTCTCTGAAATGCCCTTAGCAGGCTATCCCTGGCTAACAAATGCCTATAGTAAAACAAACAAACAAATACACAAAAAACAAACCCTGGGATCTATAAGCCATAGATAATGTTACATGTGCTATATCACATATGAAAGTGCTCTGCTTAATAGTTTGAATACCCCACCACAGGAGGCGATTCCTGCTAGTCTCACGCAGAAGTATCATCTATTATTTGGGTAGAAAGCACATTAAGGCAAGGTAGGACCATAAGTCCCCACACTTCTCTTTGCTCCATCTGCATCTCATGAAGACCTGTATCTTTGAAATTATTTCGTAAAGCTGGATACTGAGTAGGATCTCTGATTTATGAAAATCTGATTCGATTATCCAGTCGTGTCTGTGTGTGTGTGTGTGTGTGTGTGTGTGTGTGTGTGTGTGTTAGCTCAGCTGTGAATCAGAATCCCATGAGGAGTATAAAAATTACCAATGTCCAAGAATTGTAGGAGGAAAGAAAGAGTCTGAAGGGTGTTTCTATGATATAATCCTGGCCCAGGCTTCAGGTGATACCAGTTGAAGGTGATACAAAAGAGCTTCAGGTAATACCAGTTGCAGTAGATTGAATAGTGCCACCCCCCCCCCCAAAGGATGTGTCTACCTCCTCACTCCTGCAACCTGTTGTCTTTATCAGCTCGGGCTGTCAAAACAAATCACCACAGACTGGGTGGCTTAGACAACAACCATTTAGTTTCTCACAGTCCTGGAACCTAGAAGTCTGTAATGAACATGCCAGGAAATTCAGTTCCCAGTAAGAACCCTCTCCCTGGCTTAATTTTGCTTTGTCTTCACATGAGAGGGGGAGCTACAGAGACACAGAAACAGAGAGAGGATACAAAACCCATTGGGAAATCTCCACCCTCATTACTTCATCTAAGCCTAATTAACTCCTAATGGCCCTATCTCTAAATACCATTACATTAGAGGTTAGAGCTTCAATATATGAATTTGGGGAGGACGCGATTCAGTCCATAGTACCTGTGAATGTGACCTTATATGGAAAAAAAAGTTCTTTGCAGATATTAAGGTTCTTGAAAAGACATCTTGGATTATCTGAGTGGATCCTAAATCCAAAAAAAGGTGTCAGAGTAGAGAAAGGCAGGGGGAGATTAAGCATATGGAGGAAAAGGCCATGCAAACACAGAAGCAGGGACTGGAGTTATAGAGCCCCAAGCCAAGGAATACCTGTTGTAGCCAACAAGGGCTTGAACACACAAGGATTGCTTCTCCCTTAGAGCCACCGGAGGCCATTCGACTCTGTCGACACCTTGATTTGGGGCTTCTGGCATCCAGAACTATGAGACCACCAATTTCTCTTTTAAGCCAAGAAAGAAAAAAAAAATGCCAATGTTCAAACTCCACCTCAGTCTAATTAAATCAGTATCTTCTAGAATTGATGTCCTGCACTGCTATTGTTTGAAACCCCTGAGGTAGTAACTCTGCCATGTATTCGAGGTTTAAAAGCTAAAACTCAAGTGTTACTCCTTCCAGAGTTATTTTCATTTTAATGAGCGTTTCTTCATTCTGAGAGACCAAAAATAATCTTGACCTTCTATAAAATAATGCCCAGTGGCAGATTATTCATACTAGGGAATGTACTGGAACCTAAGGGTAGTGACAATATATATTAGAGACCTCTGGATCCTTTAAAATCTATTGTCACTTCTATTTTGAGTAAGTGAAATGACTGGAAGAGAATTTTTTGGAAGATATTTGAAAAATAGGTTGAGGAGCATTATGAAAGAGGAAAGCATTTTTATTTCTTGATATTGCATTAAAAATACTAATTCTAAATTAGCCTGTAGAGTAATGTCAAAAAACCTGGGTTTTTTTTTCCCTTTTTTTATGCAATAATTTCCTATAGTTTTTCTTTCCTAATCAATCATCCTGATAATAGTGAATAAATCTAGCTATACCAAGTGAAATAAAGAAGCGAATAATCAAAGCCTCGCAGGGAAATAGAGACAGTTCATCTCACCCTAATCCTTTCATTTTAACCTGCCGTCAAAAGGCGGTTCAAAGGGCCACCTCTTCATCTCTGTTTCTTAAGAAAAGAATTAGTCATACATATTGTTAAATTGGCTTCATTTCCAAAGAATAAATGAGAGATGAACTGCATTGAACAAAGGGACAGCACTACACTTAGAAAGCCATTTGCTTGCAACAGGAAATCAATCTATAGCAGTCTTACAACATTGCATGACATTAAATGTCTATAATCACTTTATTCTGCTTAAGTTGTATAGACGTGTTCCGCCAGCATTCTTCCTCTATAATCTCTCCCTAGGAAAACTCATCTCCTTGCACAACCGCAGGGATCACTTATAAACTAATAGTTCTTAAATCCCCATCTCTATCCCTGACATCCCTTCTAAGCCCTGGGGGCTGTATAGTACAGTGGCTAAGGATGTATATCCAGGCTTTGGAGTCAGAGTGTCTATGCTCAACTCCCAGCCACCACACATAGGCCGGATTACATCCTCAATAAGCCTCGCCTTCATCATCTTAAATTGAGAAAAATGCATGTGACCCACTCCAATGCCTGCCTACAAGTAAGTACTTGATAAATGTTGTATTTACTTTAATTATCATCATTAAGCCTAGCCACACAGGTGTCCCAGGAATATCCTGAATACAAAATTATCCAAAGCTGAATTCAGTATTTTTTCCAAATACTTGATTCATCTCTGTGAGCCCTACCGTATTCAATGCCATCATCCTACCAATTATGTGGCCTCCAGAGAGTCGTTTTTTAATTCCTCCTTCCCCCCTAATTTCCCACTTATGTTGACTTTGTCACATTCTGCAGCTCCATCTCTGCAGGTTCTTACTAATCCATTTTCATCCATCTTCATGACATGACCTGAATTCAGGCCATCATCACTTTGCAGCCTCCTTGGAACTGGTCTCCTAGGCTCTGTTCTCTTGTCCTCACATTGCTGCCTGATTTCTCCCGGCAACACAGATCTGAACCAAAAATAACTCTCCAATGCAGTTCAAATGCTTTACTTCACATGTCATTCCAGGACCTTCAAAATCAGGTCTCAAACACCCCATCAAGCCTCACCTTTCTTACAGTCTTCTTAGGAGGATCTCAGTCTCACCCCACTCCTGATAAATGATACTAGTAAGAGTTGCCCACTCCTGGGGGCATTCTAAGAGATAAATATAATTAACTGACCACTGACTACAAATATGTCCCTCAGGAAAACAGGATAGAATGCAAGTGAAATCAGTGTATAATCAGTATAATCAATCTGATTGATCTGTGATTGTATTTTATGTCTCAAAGAAAATTACGTGTAAACTTTGGGACTTGATAATTCGTTTCAAAAAGGACTACCAGATTTTTGTCTCTCATTCAATCTTCATAAATTTGGGAGTGGCTTTATTATGGATGAGTAATGCTAGCCAACAACCTAAAACTTAAATTAAGCCTTAAATGACTAGTGTGATACCTCCTAGTACACTCTTCTTTCAGTATTCTCCCCAAAACACCTTATACCATAACCCCCAACCTCACATCTCTGAAATACCTATGCATATGGTGTTCCCTCTGCCTCCCATGCCTTATTTGCCCTTTCTCATTCTTATTTATTTATACTTACTCAAACTTCCACTCTTAATTGGTATTCTCTCTTTCAATATTCTTTTTTTTCCCACACTTAATATCATTACTTATTTCGTGTTTCAAATCTCTTTTATTCAGTAATGCTACATTTGAATGGGCAGCAGCATGCTTTTATTTAGTACAGGTTAGGAACTTGGTTCTGTGACAATTCAGTTACCAGCTGTGGGAATGACTGATCCTCTCCTCCCCGTGCCCACCCCTTCCTTTGAGGTGACTGCCAAGAGGGACAGAATCCATTCCCTTCCACGTAGCTGCACACAGAGTGGCTCCATGGGTTGCATTTGCCTGTCTTTTCACTCTTTCTCTGTGTGTGTGCTTTTAACACTAAAAAGGTAATTTTAATACAGACAAATTTATCAATGCTTTTTCTTTATGGTTTACAATTTTTATGTTTCATTTAAAAAACCTCTCCGCGGCCTGAGATTAAAAAAATTTTATTCTATATTATCTTCTGGAAGCTTTGTGACTTTTCCTTTCACACTTACGTCTTCTATCCAACATGAATTAACTTTTGTGTATAGTGTAGCAACTATTAGAAAACGATAATGACTTATTTTGCTAAGTCAATTATCAACGATCTCACCGATATGTGGAATTTAAGAAACAAGGCAGAGGATCATAGGGGAAGAGAGGAAAAAAAGAAACAAGATGAAACCAGAGAGGGAGACAAACCCTAAAAGACTCTTAATCTTAGGAAACAAACTGAGGGTTGCTGGAGGGGCGGGAGGGATAGGGTAACTGGGTGATGGACATTGGGAAGGGTATGTGTTGTAATGAGCACTGAGTATTATTTAAGACTGATGAATCACAGACCTGTACCCCTGAAACAAATAATACATTGTATGTTAATTAATTGAATTTAAATAAAAAAATAAAACAATAATGATTTTAATCCCATTTATAATTCCAAAAAATTATTAGATAGCTTGTAATAAATCTAATGAAATATGTTCAAGATCTTTACAGGAAATCTACAAAACCTTGTTATGAGAAATTACAGACATCACAATAAATTAAGGGATTCGTGGATTAGGATTAGGAAACTAAATATTGTTAACACCGCAATTATTTGAAAGTTCTCAGACTCCCTCAAAGAGCAGGTGCATATGTCTCCAAATATTTGAACTTCAGGCTGGGCTGAAATTCTAAGGTCCAGATAGGTCTAGGTCAGGTTGGGCTGACTCGTAAACTACAATTTGTAACACCCATGTTCACCCAAGAGAAAGAGTCTAGGAAAGAAACCGATGCTGAAAACCAGGAAAATGTACAACTGCAGTGTTGTACATTGTAGGGAGAGAGTCTAGGTCTGAGGCAACTGGATAGAAATTATAATGTCAAATCAGAGAAATATTGAGGAGAGTAGACACAGGAAGATAGAGCCCGCAGAGATTATCGAAGGCTCTATCTATATTATGGCCATCAGCTGTTTTTACAAGTTATGTAGGCCCTCAGCCAAGAATGGAGGAAAAGCTCTCAGAGACCATTGGCACACCAGTGCAATTTGTACATTCTCTACTTTATGGGAATTTATGATACTATTTTTCCGCAAACTGTGGAGAAAAATTTCTCTAGGTCAAGGAATTAAATGTAAATGAACAGGGAAAAGAAAAATAAAACTTTATATAGTACACTGGTACAGAAAAAATGGAGAGACAAAAATATATGGGATACTTTAATTACTAATATGTTAGGTATGCTAATGTATGCAAATTTCAAAACAGAATCAGGTCCTAACTTGTATTTCTAGGCTAAGGACAGAAAACATTGCTCTTAAACTATTCTAGGTAAGAAAGGCTTCATCCTAGTATAGAGGTGTCCAATTTTTCTCTGGTGATTCAAAATATAGTTAAAGTAAAAATTTCAAAATTGGGCTGTAATCAGGCAATTTTGAATTAAAACACTAAAAAGACAAAACTGATTCCCCACGACAAAAATTTCCTTACATTTAAAAGTTTCAAGAGAATTTTCATTGATTTTAAATGTGGTAATCTCTGTTAAAAATATATTTTTTTAAGATTTTATTTATTTATTTGACAGGGAGAGACACAGCGAGAGAGGGAACACAAGCAGGGGGAGCAGGAGAGGGAGAAGCAGGCTTCCCGCTGAGCAGGGAGCCCGATGCGGGGCTCAATCCCAGGACCCCGGGATCATGACCCGACCCGAAGGCAGACACTTAACGACTGAACCACCCAGGTGCCCCAAAAATATTCTTCATAATATTTTAAAATAAATGTAAATGGTTTAAATGAAAATTACTGCTGTCAAAAAAATAATATCAACCTCATCGGAATATAAGGATATTATTATTGCAAAAAAATTAGAACCCTAAATTTGATAGGCATATGTTGATTAGATGAATTGATAGATACTTAGATACTTAAGTAGGTAGATATTTACTAACCAATTTTTTGTTTGTTTTTTAAAAAATATTTCAATTTATCAATTAATGTCTCAGTTGATCCTCTCAATAAAAAGAAATTTGCACTTCTAGCAGGTGCAAAAGTGACAACCTGAAATCTATCCTGTTTCCCTAGTCAGGTCACATGCCCTAGCTCAGGGCTACATCCTGGAGAAAGCAGCATATTTTCTAATTCACACCAAGGCTAGCAGCAGATTTTATAGTTCTATAATAACTCAAGTGTCTGCATCATTCTTAATACAAAGTGAGAGGTAACACAAAACATCACATGACATGTGATACCTCTTTACATTGAGAGGAAATATTCACTCACATATGCATGCATTCATGCATGGATACATGGAATAAATATTGATTAAGCATCTACTATGTGCCAGTGCTTTTCTGGGTGTAGGGGACACAACAGGGAGCAAAACAGAAAGAAATCTCTGTTCTCATGGATCTTATATTCTAGTGAGGAGAGACAGACTCTAAATAGGACAAATTAGTAAAACATAAAGCATTCCGAAAACACAGAGTGATACATAAATGATAAGAAAAAAATAAAGCAAGGAAAGCGGATGGAATACAGGGAAGCTGGGAAAGGCATTACAATTTTAGAGAGTGTGTCCAGTGAAAGCTGACACAAAAGATAGCATTTGATTAAAAGCCTAAAGGAAATGAGGAATGAGTCCTGCACTTATCTGTGGAAAAGAGTGGTCCACGTAGAAACTGTGGATCATGTGCAAATGCCCTAAGGTGGGATTATAACTGGTGAGTTGGGCAGTTGAACCACCAGGCATATATATAGAAGTTACAAGATGCAAAGCAGTATTCTAATTATTTTACATAGAAATACTCATTTAATCCTCACAACAACCGTATGATCCAGTGGATGCCATTATTCCCATTTTATAGATGAGTAAAGTGAGGCATAGGTAGTTAGGTAGTTGCTCAGAAATACACAACTATTCAGTGAAAATTTCAATTTGATTCTTGGGCCGATGTTCATAATCACTCTACTATAGTATGTCTTAATAATTTAGTGATTTTAATCACCCGTGAATGCAGATTATGCATTTTTTAATTTATGCATATTTCTAAAAATAGAAAGAAGAAAAAAGTTTAATAATCCAGTAAAGTTGATCATCCCAGGAGGCCAACCCAGAAAATCCCCCATAGCAAAGTAGATATTCATCCACCAATCCCTGTATGCTCCTTGCAAAGCATAAGGTTTTCTCATTGGTTCAAGCCTCATAAATTATGTAAAATTTAAAAAGGAGCAACTTCACGAACCACTAAATTTTGGTTATTCTTATTCTGGGACATACATAGCTGACTTACTTGCCTACTTAAACATTTTAGGCAGATAAATAGCAGAATAGTTAATAGCAGATTCTATACCAGATTTTCTGAGTATGAATCACAACTCCATTATTAACTGGCTGTGATGTTAACCAGCCACTTAACCCCTCTGGGTCTCGGAGACTTTCATTCAGAAGCATGGATGGTAATAGTACCTATCCCATACAATTTTTATGAGAAGAAATTGCATTAGCAGTGCCTTTCGTGGGGCAAGGATGACAAAGTGCTAGTTTGATTATTCCTTTAGAGGTCATCTATTATACTATGTCAGCAACAGACTCCACTGGTAGACTATATGGATTGGAATCCCAGAGTAACCACTTCCCAGATTGTGTCTTGGGTAACCTAACACCTCAATGCCCTAGTTTCTCATCTCTGTAAAATGGGGGATAATAACACTAATAACTTCACAATGTTGTTGGAAGGATTGTATGAGTTAATATATGTATATTATACTCATATGTATAATGTATATGTATAATGCTTAGACCAGTACCTGGCCCGTAATAAGTATTATATTTTTGCTGATATCAACATTATCATTATGTGCCATTTAGATTTATTAAGGAAGTTAATTCATTTTCTCTTCCATTTGGATTCAAAAATTGTGACCGCTTCTTAAACACCTTTCTTTTTATTGTGATTCAGCATAAAAATGTTTATAATATGCTTCTTTCTGTTTTTTAGAGAGAATCCAACAAATTGAAAAGTATACCCTAAGAGTGTAGGCATTTTACTTAATATAGAGAAAATGTTGAGGGTGTGCTAAATTATTTAGCCACTTCCCTGAAAAGAATGTTCCTGCAAACTTTCTTTCCTCCACTCATTACTAACATGAAAATTGAAGTAGATTTAATTTCATATTCCCCATCTGTAATTACCATCATCTTTCTGAGAGAATGTTTTAGTATTCACTCATATCTGACTGTAAAACCCTGATAACATATAAAGATCTATGACACGTGTAAATATTTTTCTTATTATAGGATAGTTTAGGGCCTCCACTTAATTAGATACAAGGGAAAAGAAATTGAACCGTAGCTGTAGTTAGCCATACTGATCGCAATTATTATTGGCAGTGAGCATGTCCTAACAAAGATTTTATCTCGCAGCCTCTAATCCAAACTGTCGTGAGATTGCCTTCGAGTTCTTCAGACATATTAGGCAAGGTGTTTTCTACAGAGCACATTACCTTTACCCTTACTCAAATGGCGGAAAAATATGCCAAAAACCTAAATTGCTGTATAATCCGCTTGGTTGGCACACTCAGCAGAGTTGGCAAGACAGAACAAATGTGATAACAAATATCCACTTGTGATACTGCCCTTTAAAGGAAAACAGCTTGGCTCTATTCCATGCTTATCACAAGCCTGGGCAGGAGAAAAGTCCATGCAGAAAACACCTGATATGTGCAAAAGTACCCTGAAATGTCACTGTAAGACTATTATGTTAAGGAATTCTGAATATGGAAATTCCATCTCAGACCTCATAACAGTTTCAGTTACCATAATGATCTCATTATGAGTGATAATTACCAAAAAGTAATTCTACTATGTGAATTCAATGCTGATATGGTCATTTTGCCTCATTTTGGAAGCTTCAATAAAGATTGTCATTTTCTATCACTTTTAAATTTTTTTAAAAATTTAAAATCTGAAATTCAACTGTTCTAATTAAAGAGTGAAGCAGGAATCACCAATTGATATTATCATTTGAAACAACACAGACAACACTTGATAAAAGATCAAAGTATAAAATCTCTTTCTGATATTTGAGAGAGAAGATTTGTTTTTTGTAACCAGGAAAGCACAATTTTAATCAGGTTTCATATTTTGCTTCTGATCAACATTTTTCAAACATTTTCCAGTTTACATTCCCCTAAGGGAAGCTACAAAGTTTTTATAGAATCTATTCAACTGACTGAGCACCCAGGTACCCCTCTATAAAATCTATTTAGAGCAATGGTACTTATCTTTCTTTGGTCTTTCAAAACTTCAAGAACCGTAAAACTATAGATTGAAGTAGGGGTAATATACATACTGAAGGACTATGCATATGATAAGAGAGGTTGATTCCAAATATCAGAAAAAAATAATTCTCTACTCCATGAGTCATGGATTTTCCTTCCTTTATTCGATATTTTAAAAACTATTCAGAGGGCATTTTCTGTGGCTTCCATTTTGTTGAATGATGGCTCCAAAAAGTGATGTGTTTGACTACAACTCACAACAGTGACTGAGTCACCTCGCATCTATGAAGTTCCACTGATTATGATAAGACATCTTCTGAAAGTTATTTGTTTAGAATTAGACATTCACTATGATAATTCTGTCATGGCTAAAGGTTCGAGGTTTCCAAAACCATTCTAGAAAGACAGCCTGTCTCTTCTCAGTTCATTATCTTTTTATCTCTAGGAACTATTACCAGGAAATTAGCAGCCCACTATTCAGAGAAATGGCCCAAAGTATAGTAGTCTCCCCTTTCCATAAGGGATACATTCTAAGACCCCCAGTGGGTGACTAAAACCACAGATAGTACTGAATCCTATATATACTATATTTTTTCCTATATATAAATACCTATGATAAAGTTTAATTTATAAATTAGCTACAGTAAGAGATTAACAGTTACATAAGAGATTAACTTTTGGGGCGCCTGCGTGGCTCAGATGGTTAAGCGTCTGCCTTCGGCTCAGGTCATGATCCCAGGATCCTGGGATCGAGCCCCACATCGGGCTCCTGGCTCAGCGGGGAGTCTGCTTCTCCCTCTCCCTCTGCTTCTCCCACTGCTCATGCTCTCTCTCTCTCTATATATATATATCTCTGTGTCTCAAATGAATAAATAAAATCTTTTAAAAAAAAGAGATTAACTTTTATATAAAATTATATTACTGTAATAAATACTGAATATGGTCTCTCTCTCTCTCTCTCTCAAAATACCTTATTGTACTATATTCACCCATCTTTGTATGATGATGTAAAAGGATAAAATGCCTACTTGATGAGATGAAGTGAGGTGAATGATGTAGGCACTGTGACATAGCATTAGGCTACCACTGACCTCCTGATGATATGTCAGAAGGAGGATCATCTGCCTCCAGACCACAGTTGATCTTGGGTAACTAAAACCATAGAAAGCAAAGCTGGGGATCGGGGGGGACTACCATATAGTGTTTCTGGAGGCACGAGAAAACTGCAAAAGTCCAGCAGATGTACCACATTCCAGGCCCTCTCTAATATATTTGATAAAGAATGCACTAATCTATTTAGAAATTGAAAAAGCACATAATTAATTTTAATTGCAATCATGAAATGCCATATAGAATTGGGAAGAAAAAATTTCCCAAATCTCTATCATAGCTTAGAAAATTTTGTAAGAATAATCACTCCCGGGGGTCTGGATAGAAATGGGAATACAATTCTTTTCTGCTCATGGATCTTCAAAATTATTGAGAGAACTGACAGTGCCCAGCTCCCCAGAGATTCAATTTCAGGAGAGTCCAAGGCCAGGGCCCTTTGAAAAACACTCATCCATTTTTAATTTATTCTCTCCTCTCCATTTCTTCCTCTTGGAGCCAACAGGTTAAACCATTACCTCATTCCATTCTGAAAAACTGCTTTTACGTTGGTTACTGCATACATCCTAAAGCTCTTGAGTCCTCTAGATTCTGGATCTTGGTATTTATAGAATGGACTTTGGAATTCAGAGAGCCTTTTTCTCTCAAGTCTGATCCTTACAAATGAAAGTCTGACTTTCATGACTCCTTCTGCTATCTGCTTTAAAAATGGTGTGGTATAGGGTGCCTGGGTGGCTCAGTTGGTTAGGCGACTGCCTTTGGCTCGGGTCATGATCCTGGAGTCCCTGGATCGAGTCCCGCATCGGGCTCCCTGCTCAGCAGGGAGCCTGCTTCTCCCTCTGACCCTCCCCCCTCTCATGTGCTCTCTCTCTCTCATTCTCTCTGTCTCAAATAAATAAATAAAAATCTTTAAAAAAAAAAAATAAATAAAAAATAAATAAATAAAAATGGTGTGGTATAATACAAAAATATATTTGGTCTTTGTCCTCAGTTCCTGGTAGCGACCTCCAAAAACCTTTGAAATTTCCTGAGCAAAAGCAGTGTCTTTTTAATTCATAACCAGCCCCCTTGGATCACATCTGACTTTGTAATAATGAGGTGACTTAGGTAGGGCCCCTCTTTGGCCTTGGGATGGGGGATGGTCATAAGAAAGACTAAGGGATTAGCAAGTTGGAACCTTCACTAGCTCCACCCCTGACCTCCTGTGGGGTGAAGGGGACTGGAGAGTGACCCCTATAAAAACTGAATAATGAGATTCTTCAGAGAGCTTCCAGGCTGGTAAACACATCAAGGTGCTAAGAGGCAGGATGGTTCACCCAGAATAGGGAAGCTCCACACACCTACTCCCCCATGACTGCACATCTCTTTAATTTAGCTGTTCTTGCATTGTATGCTTCATAATAAACCAGTATGTGTAAGTAAAGTTTGTTCCTGAGTTCTGTGAGCCTTTCTACCAAAATGTGGAAACTGAGGAGGGGGTTGTAGGAACCCCTGAGTTTAGCCACTTGTCAGAAGGTGGCCCAGGACTTGTAACTGGCAACTGAAGTGGAGGCTGTCTTGTGAACCTGATTCTTGAAACTGTGGGGTTTGTGCTCACTCCAGGTTGTTATTGTCAGAATTGAGTTGAATGCCTGGATAGCAGTGGATTTCTGGAGAATCAGAGAACTGGTTGTTGGTGTCCAAAAAACACCCTAGAAGATGATAGTTTTGAAAGTCTAAACTAAGCAATGCCTTCATCATTCTTTGCTGTATTACCACTACACCCCTTCCCCATTCCTATCCCAAGAATTTATGTTTCAGCATCAATAAACAGAGCACCATAAAGCATGAGTACTCTTTGAGGTGGAAACTAAATTTTGCTATGGCCTGAATTGTATCCCTCTAAAATTCAAATGTTAAAGCCCTAACCTCCAAGGTGACTGTATTTGGAGATAGGGACTTTAGGGATCTAATTAAGGTTAAATGAGACCATAAAAGTAGGATCCTAATCCAGTAGGGCTGACACCCTTATAGGAAGGAGAGACATTAAACATGTCTCTCCTTCTCTGCACACACGCAAAGGAAGGGCTACATGAAAACACAGCAAGAAAGCTGCTGTCCACAAGGCAGAAAAAGAGCATCTTGCCAGAAACCAAACCAAATTTGCCACCACCTTGATTTAAGACTTGTAGCCTCCAGAACTGTGAGAAACTTCTGTTTGTTTAAGCTCCCCAGTCTATGGTATTCTGTAATGGCAGCTGACTAGTACAATCTGACAACATTTCAAAAATATTAACACATTCTAGTCAACATCTACATTATTTTAGCCTAAAGACTGGCTTTTTTTCTTCCTACAGATAAAACAGTATTGTAATACCAGGGCTGAGGCAAGTAATTCAATTATTTTGACTCAAGCACTTCTGTTAGCTGACTGCTAAAATAATTCTAGAGTAACAACTATAGAAATACTGATTTTTTTTTTTTTTGGTTTAAGCCATAACACTGGAGAGTTTTCAAATAAAAAATCAATCATTAATTTCCATTTTAATGTATGTATTACTGTGCAAACAGAAAAATAGACATAGTTCCTTCCTTCATATTGTTTACAGTTTTGTAAGAGGATAGACATTAACCAAACAACCACACAGTTCTCAGAGGTTCAAGCAAATTTTGTAATCCAAGCACATTATTCCGTATTTGTCGGTGCCGGGTTGATGCTTGAAAACAAGTAGAGGAGTCCCACAAGAGCTCCTTTTTCAATAAAATGCACAGAAATATACTTAGTCTTGTCAGAAATATAATATGCTTCAGAAATGCATTGAGGTTGGGGCGCTTTGGAGGCACAGTTAGTTGAGTGTCCCACTCCTGATCTCTGCTCAGGTCTTGATCTTGCAGTTGTGAGTTCAAGCTCCACATTGGGCTCCATCCTGGGCGTGGAGCCTGCTTTAAAAAAAGAAAGAAAGAAATGCATTGAGGGTATATAGTTTTGTAATTAGCATTTTATGTGAGAATTCAAGAATGGAATTTCATTAGTCAATGAAAAGGCCAATAGAACTAGAAGGACCGATTTATGAAGAAAGATTGAAAAGAGTAAATGCTTATAGCCTGACCACATAAAAACTGAAAGAGAATAGAAAATATAGAAAATACAGAATAGAATTAGAAAATAGAAATAGAATAGAGAATATAGCAATAGAAAAAAATTAAAAATGTTTAGAAAAGAAAGAAATTTCAATAATGAGATAAAAGTAAGGAAACTATTTTTACATTATAGAAAATGAGCACCAGCTTTATTATTAGAGATGCAGTGAGAAGGTCTTTAAAATGAGGCATGAGCTCAAAATTGAGGGAAAAAAATTCCAGTGACAGTCTATTTGGTCACTAAAAGCAAGGTAACCATGGGACAATTTATCCATTCATGGTTATCAACACTCAAAGCATTTATGGTGGTAGAGACATTGGGAGGGTTTTCTAATAGATTGGGAAAAATTTTACCAGGAAAAAAACTAAAAAGGAAAGTTAGATCAGAACTTCTCAAAGCCAACGAGTGTATATTCCTGCTCTGACTTGTAATTTTTCTTAGAAAATTCAGGGAAGAATAAAGTATTTTCTTTCTGCTGTGAGAATAAGCCTCAGGACCCTATTAATGATGGTGTTGGAAATGCACAGAGAGACCTTTGTGTTGCTTGTAAAACAGTCTTCTGGTCAGATGATATGGGGAAAGGGAAAAAGCTGTTTTTCCATGGAGCTCTAAGAAGTACTTCACCAAGGAGGCCCCAATCCACTTGCCATCCTCAACAAATAAAGTGGATTCACCTAGAATTAAGAAATGTTGAGGTGTATTATAATATTCCCAAATAAAAAAATTAATTACATGATTTTAAATTGAGCCTGTAGGTCTATCAAGTCAGTTAAGAAAACCAAAAGCCTTTTAAAACTACACATAAGAAAGAAAAATATTCTAATAAATATTTTAAATGGGACTCACATATTAATAGTACAGTGTAATGTTTGCTTCTCCCTGAAATAATCTCAATTTTAAAGATGCTTCAAAATAAAAAGAGAATGGAAGAAGCCAGGCAAGTACATTGCTCTAGCCCAAAACTAAGCCAGGGCTTAAGCCCTGGAGCGTTCTGTGCCTAAACAGCAAAGGTAAGACGCAACATTTTGGCAAAGTTTAGAAAGGAAGTTCCTCAGGATATGAATTAATATATTTAAGCAAACTATGTACTATTTATGCCCAACTTATTTTCTGACCTCTTCAAATACCAAGATAAACATTTTAACTGTGAACTCTAAGATGCAGCTTTTCCTTTTCCTGGTCTCTACTGGAGCTATATTTGTCCAAATGGGACATCCCTTGGATTTTAAATTTTTCTCCCATTGTACCATCTTCGCCTCTGAAGCAAGAAGAAGACCCTCAAAAAGGCTTTGATCTAAAAGTAATGCTGCGCTTTAAAACATTGAAGAATAGGCAACAGCAATGGTCAATGTGGAAGCCTTTGATCCTTGTGAATTCGTCCCTTCGGGATATCCAAAAAATAGGAACTAGGGGCCAAGTATTCTGTGAGAGAGAAATATGCAAGAATTTAGGTTGATAGGCTCCTCAAACTCAGTAATTGTGTGATGTTCTTTTCCCATCAGCGAATTTCTTAATTTGGTAATTCTTGTAGTTTAGTAAGTTGTTTGGAATTGTCATTAAACTAGAGAATATTATATTATTATTTGGAGAGAAATTTTCTTCCATCATCACTAATCAATTATTAATTTTGAATCAAAAACATTTAGTTTAATAAAGGTATATGCTATGGATATAGATATCCATATCCAAAATTAATAGAAATAAAGACAAAATTCTTGGTCAATTTTTCTTTAAGTTATTGCTAGGAATTCATAAATTGGTCATGGTTATTTTTAACTTATATTAGAAATAGTGGTTAAAATTTTAGACTCTACGGTATTTTGTAAATCATGTTCTAAGAAACCATTGGGTAGGGGCGCCTGGGTGGCTCAGTTGATTAAGTGTCTGCCTTTGGTTCAGGTCATGATCTCAGGGTCCTGGGATCAAGCCCCGCATCGTGCTCTCTGCTCAGCGGGGAGTCTGCTTCTCCTTCTCACTCTCCCTCTGTGCTCTCCCTCTCTCTGTCTCTCTCAAAGAAATAAATAAAATCTTAAAAAAAAAAAAGAAACCATTGGGTAGACTTCCACAGACAATCATGGATTCAACAAGCATGCTGAATTTTAATTAGAATTTTAAATCTGCATTAAACTATTTTTTAAAAACACACACACACATTCCAAAAGAAATTGGAAGGAGGCAGATAGACATGGGTTCGAATTCTGACTCTTTCAACAGTTTGAAGTTGAGTAATGTACTTACTCTTTTTCATTCTCAACTTTCCTATCTAGAAAAGAAGTTAATGCTAGTATACATCTATGAGTTGTTGACTGCATTAAATAAGATGCTGCATAGTGGTTTAGAGCTCCTTTTCTGTAACAGTGGTTCTCTAAATATGGTCCCTAGCCAGTAGCAACAGCATCAGCTGGGAACGTGTTATAAAAGCAAATTCTTAGGCCCCACTCCAGTCAGGGTGGGACCAGCAATTTGTGTTTTAACAAGCCCTACATCTGATTCTTGATACATACTAGAATTGAGGACCACTATTTTTTTATTATTATTACATGTCATTGTGAAACAGGATCAAGTAATAATATGCTTGAGTAGTTCAAGTTCAATTAAATGCTTAGATTACATTTAAGTTCAAGGTAAAGAAAAAAGAAATTGAAAACTTATGGAACATATGCTAACTTCTGTGAATTTTAAAAAGTAAGATCCATAGAATTTAAGAAACAAAACAAATGAGCAAAGGGGGAAAAATGAGAGAGAGAGGCAAACCAAGAAACTGACTCTTAACTATTAGAGAATAAACTGATGGCACCAGAGGGGAGGGGGCTGGGGGTTAAATAATTGATGGGGATTAAGGAGTGCACTTGTCATGATGAGCATGATGAGCAGAGTGATGTAAGGAAGTGTGGAATCACTATATTGTACACCTGAAACTAATATTATTACACTGTGTGTTAACTAACTGGAATTTAAATAAAAAAATTTTACAAAGTAAGATCTATAGAAAGGTGTCCAATATACTTACATCTAAGTTCCAAAGAACCCCTGTTCCCTTTTCCTCATAAGATCAAACTTGTTGAGGCAGACACACTAAAAATAAAGTTGGTTCACCATGATCGTTCATGTGGTTTTAAAATTCAAAGATTAGAAAAACCCAGTGTTCCTTCTAATCTCCTGATTTTATTCCTTTTGTAGTCCAAATGTCCACACAGTGCCTGGCTTGAATACTAAGTATGACACATCAGTATATTTTTTTCATCCTTTGTATCTTAGAAAGGTTCAAAGAGAGGCAAATGTGCCAATATGCATATGGCCTGACATTTAGTTCTTTAATGCCATGACAAAGAAGAATGATTGAGGATTAAGATGCAGAGAATGGAGATGTTTATGCTTCGGTGAGATGGTCGTGAATACGACAGTGAGCATCTGCCTCCTCACAGCCCAAGGCCCTGGAAATTCACAGCAATCTGATTATACCATCTGTAAGCATGGGAACTGTTTTTAAGTGTCTTAATTTGCCATTTATCAAATTTATTCTGTTTTGTCATTAGTACCTTTTTCCATAATAATAACACATGAAAGTCTAGAGAGTCTGGAATTTTCTTTGTGGGAAGATTTTTGCCTAGCTAGTTCAGGCTCCCTCTTAGATTTGCGAAGTTGTATCTTTTCTAAGACCTTGCGCGTTTTATCTAAGTGTTCCCATGTGTAGATCTAACGGTTGTTCATAAATTCTTAACACATGATTTTTTTAGTTAATCTCTTAATTTCCAAAGATATGGAAATATTCTACTTAATTTCATTATTGATTGCTAATTAAATTCTAGGTTAATCATATAGGGATCGTGATAGGAGTCCTTCAAAACGTGAAAACTTGGGGCGCCTGGGTGGCTCAGTTGGTTAAGCATCTGCCTTTGGCTCAGGTCATGATCCCAGCGTCCTGGGATTGAGCCCCGCATTGGGCTCTCTACTCAGCGGGCAGTCTGCTTCTTCCTCTCCATCTGCCTCTCCTCCAGCTTGTACAATCTCTTGCTCACTCACTTTCTGTCTCTCAAATAAATAAATAAAACCTTAAAAAAAAAAAAACGTGAAAACTTGCATTATGATCAAGTTCTGTTTGGTCGACTTTGGTAAATGTCCTATGTGTGTCTGAAAAGGTGTATTCTATCCTTACGTGTTGTGGTGTTCTATTTGTATCCATTAATGATAGAATTTGTGATTTGTTCATCTCATCCTATAAACTTTCTATATTCTTAACTGACTTTGTTTACTTTCTATCAATTTCTGAAGATATTTGTTAAATTCTACTAGCATGATTGTGGATTTCTCAGTGTCCCCTTCTTTTCTGTATTTTCTTTGTGTATTTTAGGACTATATATATATATATATATGTATATGCATATATATTTATAAAATTTATATTATATATAACATTTATATTTAATTGTATATTTATATAATATATATTTATATTATATATTTACATATATATTTATATATATGACAGTGTGTGTATGTATATACATATACATTTATAAAATATATATATATATATATATATATTTTACTTTTGACAAATTTATTTAATCTAGTGTGGTAGAAAAGGTACCACACCAATAAATGTATCCTTATAATTTAAATGTCATTACCTGGCTTTGTTCTTTGGAAGAAACAACTTCTTTAAAGAGTTTCATTGGCTTTACAAAAATCTTAAACAACACAAAGGAAAAATTTTTAAATTGGTTTTTTACAATGAAAACATACATGCCTATGTGTATACACAACCCCCCCATTAAAATAATTTTTATTTTTAGATACTCACATACAAATTTAAAATCATTTTACATTCCTAAGAAATTGAAACTGTTAGGACTATAAAGTGACCATTCTTATCTCTGGTAATGCTGTGGGTCTTAAATTCTATTTTGTGCAACATTCAAATAGATTTTTTAGTTTTGTTTTAGATTTTATGTGCATGGTTGCCTTTTTCACCCTTTCGCTTTTAATTTTTATATAGCCTTGTAGTGTATATGTGTCTTCCACAATGTTTTTCATTTGAATGATATTAACAATTTTTTTTGTCTAAATTGGGTCAATTAGACAATTGACATCTAATATAATTATTGATTTATTTGTATTTAAGTCTATCAGCTTATTTTAAGCTAATTGCCCAGCTTCTTAAATGTTTCTTTTTCAAGGCTATCCTTTCTTCTTTTGGAAGGAAGATCAATAATGATAGCACTGGATTAAAATAGTAAATATTAAAATACACAACAACACTAATGCATACACTGAGATGAGAATAAGTGTGAAGTCCTTGTATTATCCAGGAGAAGACTAAACATTAGAAAAATTAAAGATGCATGTTATGATTTATAAGTAAACTGATAAAAGGAATGAAGTACATAACTTTCAAACAATTGGAGGGAAAACATGGAAAGATGAAATATGTTAATCAGTCCACCTTTATTGTTCTTTACCTCTTTGTGAAACTTGTTCCTTCATGATTCAAGAAAACCTCCCATCCACTTAACTTCTCTCTCTGCAAAGTATGCTCTGAGTAATTTTTTCTGATCTTTTTTCTACCTAATTCTCTTCCAGCTGTCTGTAAGTTAAGCCCATTTATTGAGTCTTCAATATTTGTTATTGTAATTTTTATTTCTAGAAGTTATATTTCATGCTTTTATAAATCTCCTTGGTCAGTTTTTCATACTTCTGTGTTCTCTTCAACTATATACAAATTTGTCTTTTACTTCTTTGAACCTAAAAAGAATATTTGTTTCCTAATCCGTGGTTGATATATTTCCAATATATTAAGTATTCTGGGGTGTATTTCAGTTTTCAATTTTTTTCTGCCAGTTCTCTCCCTCTACCTCTTTCTGTGTATGTATGTTTATTTTTGACTGGTACTGCTTAATGTGCTTCAAAAAATTATTTGTGAGGAATCTTTGATACCTAGAACAAAAATGATGTTTTTCAGATAAAATTTCTATTCGTTTTTACCAAAAATTTATGGAAACTACAAGTCTGGGTCTTTTTCAGAATAACTTCATGGCCCCACTCCAAGATTTTTGAACTACCCAGCTGATGTGAATTTGTGCTGCACAACTACTAAGAACCATCTAATTGTGATTAGTTCATAGGGACCTGTTCTCACCCCTGAACTGCTGAGCACAAAGGCAACATTTTTGTGCTGGGTGAGGGGTCTTATTGTTGTTCAGCTCTTTCTGAAAACTTTTGGATATAGATCAGTCTGGAGTGTCAAAGATTAGCAAACACTGGCCACAGACCAATTGGCTTCAACAGTAATAAAGATGACATTTTGATCTCTTACTTTCTCCTGAGTTATTTCTCTTTTTTTTCCAAAGATTTTATTTATTTGAGGGAGAGCAAGAGAGAGAGAGAGAGAGAAACAGCAGGAGCAGGGGCAGAGGGAGAGGAGAAGCAGGTTCCCCGCTGAGCTGGGAGCTCTGTGTGGGACTCCATCCCTAGACCCTGGGATCATGACCCAAGCTGAAGGCAGACACTTGAGGCACCCAGGGCCCCTATTTCTCATTTTAGACAGGAAAGAAAGTATATACTTCCTCTTTTCTGTCATTTGTTTCTCTTTGTTTTTTAAATGAGCTGTCCTTATTTAAGAGAATGACATTTTAGATGTGACATGCAGGCAAACATCTCTGTGAGAATATGATTTAGTTATTATTAGTCGACACTAAAATAGGTATAATTCACATTATTTCTGCCTTTTATTAACATCATCCTTGTACTCATTGGACTTTATTGAGTGTCTACTGTCTGCCATTACTACTCAAAATGTGACTTTTATCACTTAGGAACTTCTTAGAAATATTGAGTGATTAGGTCAGTTTCAATTATTTTTTAAATCAAAATGGATCTTGAAGTGTAATTTTAGGTCATGGTGAATATGCTCTAAATCTCAAGAATAAATGTATTATCAAGTAAGACAAGGAATAAAAGTATTATGATCCAAAATTTTATAGGAAATCTAATATGCATTTCTTAGACATTTTTGTTATCGTTCAAAAATATTTTGTTTTGAAAAGAAAAACCTGAGAAGTCACTTAAATCAAAGTTGAGCTCTAGCAAGGACATCTAAAATTACTGTGTGACGACAAACGAAATCTTCACATTACTATTTAAAAGTGTAACATTTTCGGGTCTTATAATCTCAGTATTAGTTTGTGATAGAAGTATTATTAAGAGTACGTAAAAGGATTTCCTCAAAACTTATTTTTAAAAGAGTATGGAGCACTTCATAAACTTTTGGATAAATGGAAAACTCAATGGACAAAGGGTTATCCAAACATAAATTCTGCTGAAAACAACTGCAAGACCTAATTTTAAAGCATTCTGTAACATAACTGAAGCAGTAATTACCTGACTTCAGGATGAACAGTAGGAGGCATTCTTTTTTTTTCTCAGCATATCACATAATTTTTACCTAAGAAAATACACCCTTTACATTTCTAACAACAATTTTGATGGATAGGAACAAGAAGCATTTGCACTATAATTTTTCAGTGCATTATAATAAAGCGAATGTTTTCTAAATGTCATAGTTTAAATTTCATGGGGCATGAAATCTCCTTTGAAATGAAATTTAAAGCCTTTTTCAAATAAGAAGACTAATTTTACAGTCAAAAACACTTTATATTCCCAGACATTATTAACCTTGGAGTACTGCTTGCAAGATGATAATACTTTCTGTCATATTAAGATTAAATTTGTCTTTATATAATTATGTTAAAGAATACATTTAAAATAGATCAGATTGCAAGAGAAGTGGTAAGTGTGTGCAATAGTAGGATTTCCATTTACTAATAATAAATTTAACTATTATCATTTATATGGTAATGTTAACACATATTTGAACAGATCACCTCTAAAGGAAACTATTTTGGGATTAATCATGGTACTTAATGTCAAAAATGGTAACATTGAATAATAATCTAAAAAAGAGTTGACATTAACTTCCCGTACTACTTATAAATATGAAAAAGCACATAATTATTTTTTATTGATAAAGTGCAAAATTATTTTCATCTAAGCAAGAGCTATTTTAGTACATCCCAAAGTACTATTTGTATATTTGTATTTTTAAACAAATTGCAAGATGATAATACATTAGTTATACCTTTGAAGAGCTAGCTTCCATAGTTTGTTTATAATGACAATGGGATGTACCTGAAATTTTTTGAAAGAAGAATGCATGGTGACTGGCCATTTTTCTGAGACATGGGCTGTCTGTCAATGCCAAAAACCATTTCAAATATGAAAGGCAGTGACACAATCATGTTTTTATCTGCCTCTAGGCTTTGAAATCTTAATGACAATATAAAGTATTATGTATCTTTTACAATTTTTAATCCTTCATAGTAAGACTAACAACAATGTCTATTTTCATGAACCTAATGTTTTAAAACGTGACCACAGGGCGCCTGGGTGGCTCAGTCAGTTAAGCATCTGCCTTCAGCTCAGGTCATGATCCCAGGGTCCTGGGATCGAGCCCCACATTGGGCTCCTTGCTCTGCGGGAAACCTGCTTCTCCCTCTCCCACTCCCCCTGCTTGTGTTCCCTCTCTCGCTGTGTCTCTGTCAAATAAATAAAATCTTAAAAAAAAAAAAAAAAAATGACCACAGATAACAAATTAGATGAAAAATTAGATGAAGAAAAGTAATAAGGACTAGGTCACTTCATACTCTGTGAACGGGAAAACTCAGCCTCTTCCAGGTTGATAACGATGATTATTGACTTCCACCCCTCTCCTCAGGGCTTTTTCACCCTAAATGGTCTTCTCTGTACCCTGACAATTACCAATTCTTCTGGGCCTTTGGCCCCACCTGCTGGTTGGTTATGAGAGTTCATGACCAGATTCTCCAATTTCTCTCAGAAATCTATGCTCAGGCGTGGCTTCCTTCACTTTGTTTCTGTTTGTTTGATACATGTTGTGCATAATTTAGTTAATTCCAACACAGTAAATGCTTGCTTCCTATAAATTCCTTTTGTTCTTCCTCTTGCTTTCCCTATAGTTTCCCCCTTGCCTCATGAAAACTCTCTTTTCTTTGTAGCCATCGATCTCTTCATGAATTTCTCATTGTCAGTCTCTCAATCTCTCCAGTTTCCATCTGAGAACAAAAACAGCATGGCTGATAAAACATTGTGTTAATATTACTAACAACCTGGCTCAAGAAAAAGAAAAACCATAGAGTCTATTTTAAGCCCTCCAAGGATTTGAAAACTTGCCCTTCATTCCTCACAAAACTGTCCAACTGCCTCTTCTAAATAAGCCAATATTCCTCAGCACCAGGATTCAAGTTGAAAATAAATCTTTTCTTTTTCCCTGTTGTATGTGTTC
This sequence comes from Phoca vitulina, assembly GCF_004348235.1. Classification (NCBI taxonomy): domain Eukaryota; kingdom Metazoa; phylum Chordata; class Mammalia; order Carnivora; family Phocidae; genus Phoca; species Phoca vitulina. Next base: position 18,833,328 of record NW_022589708.1, on the reverse strand, counting down.
CATTCTTCAGTTTTATGAAGGGAAAACTTCTGTAAGGTATGTGTATGTGTGTGCGTGTGAGCTGGCTTTATTCTCTTAATATTCAGAGCATAACTTTATTAGAAAACAGTCTTTAAGTTGCAGTAAACCAACTTAAATAACCTATGTTTATATTGGATACTGCTTATATTAAAGCCTTTTATCTTTATTCTCAATTTAATTTCTCCTCAGTAAGAGAACGTTTTGTTTAATACTCGAAGCACAAGGACAGAAGCAACAATCGGCCGTAAAAATGTTTATGCTAACTTACTTCTCCCAAAGAGTCACTTGCACATTTTTAATGTTTAATATATATTAAAAGTATTGATTATTCCCAGAGGAATTAACACTGTATCATGGACCACCTTTGTTCAGGTCAAATAAGACCCATGAACAAGAGGTATTTGTATCTTTAAAACAAGTTCATGTAATTGGCAACTGCACTTAAGGCTACCATTATTACAATATCATTCCAATTTTAATCACTTGAAAAGTGAGCCTTATGTCCAACTAAATCCTTGAATTAAAGCACAAAATCTTAACTTTAATCATCTAAATTTAAGTGTGCATTCTGAATTTTGTTGTTTAGGAATGCTTCATAGAGCATTTTTTGTGATGGAATTCTATTAGGATTCTCAAATGATTGCTAAAACTACTAAGCACCCTGGGCTGGAAAGGAATCAACCCAGGTACCTGCCTTCCTATTTAAGTTTCCAGTACAGGGAAAAATGTTTTACAGGATGCTCTGCCTTATTTTTTTTTAATTCTAATAGAAGGATCTCTGAACTAGGAGGGAAAAGATTTGAGTTGTTTATTGTTTGGGGGGTTTATTCAGCATTTTACAGTTTATGAAGTGCTTTAATTTATTTCATTAAATATATTTCTGAGTTCATCCTCTCTAATAGACTTAACTACATTTATAAAATGTTTTGTTTCATTTTCTAAATCCATAAACCTGTAAATCAGGATAATGAGATATCCTGATTCTAAAAAGAATACAAATTTGCACTATGCAGGGAGCTGTTTTTACTTGGTGTTGTTGTTGTTGTTGTTGTTGTTGTTTGTCCTACTCAGACACATTGCCTCATACTATTGATGTAAAACATACAATTTGGGATAAAATAAAGATTGCCCAATATAGAGAAATGGATATCCAGGAAGTTGAAACTGTTACTATTTTTAGATTGTACATATTAGAACCTTATTATGTATTATGTAGAGTTTTACCAAAAATATCTTTGTAGGAAGAATTATCACTATCATCAAATAATATCTCTTCAAAATTGTTACAATAATTTTTTGTTTCTTCATTAGCTAAATAGTTATATAAAACCTTGATAGGAGACTTAATGTAGCACTATTTGAGAACCATAATTTATTTAGAGTGCTATTTATAAATGTCAAAATATACAGTACAAGTTAATATTTGACAGCCATTTGAAAGCACATCACAGAAGCACTGACTTTGGTTTTAAATAAAGATAAGCTGATTTTAATATTTTCAACATGTCATATGACTCCAACGGAACAGTAGAAAAGTTATTATAGTCACTTGAATGATTCTGAAAATGTACAAAGCTCTATTACATTTACTAGCTCTTGAAAAATACCACTGAGACATGACCTGTGGCAACAGCCTCCACCACATATTTGTCACTCATTATGCTTTATGCTCAGCCAAATTTAAAAGTGAAATGTGTCATTGGAGCATAAAGACTCTGAGTCAGACTTTTAAACTATGAACCATTCAAGGTGAGCTGGTTTTATTTTCCAGGGTATCTTCCCTGCAAAATCAAATAGAAACAATTCTCTTTATCACTGCCTACCAAATAGCTCTTCTAATGGAATTAGCATATTACTCTTGTTGCAGATTATAAGGCTTGTATTAGTTACTTGGGTTGCTATAAAAAAAAAAAAAAATACCATAGACAGGGTGGCTTAAACAACAGATGTTTATTTCTCAGTTCTGAGTTTATTTCTCAGTTTATTTCTCAGTTCTGGAAGTCCAAGATCAAGGTGCTGGCTGATTCCATTCCTGGTGAGGTCTCTCTTCCTGACCCTTTATTATGTCCTGACAGAGACAGAGAGACTAAGAAAGCTCACCCTCATGACCTAATTACTTCCCAAGGCCCCATCTCCAAATATCATCACATCTGGGGTTAAAGCTTTAACACATGAATTTTAGGGGTGATATGATTCAGTTCATAACAAAGCTGATTCTCAATTGTGACAAATCACCCAGAAAATTTGTAGAATTCATTAATGGCTGTAGCAGTCTCTCTATCCCTAACCAGCCCTTATTCAAAATGGGTATATTAGGTCTTCAAGACAATTATTTTTTCATTTTCATTTTCATTAAAGCCATTAAAGAAAAAATAAAATGTTAATAGGGCCTTCCTGCAAAATTACTAAATGCCTGTAACAGAGAAGGCTGTTCTACTAATACTTAAGCCTCTGTATCCTATGAATAGTGTAAAAACCAAACAGGATGTCGAGAATACATCTCTTAATTTTCCGCTTAATATGATATCTATTTTAGGATCCTGAAAATATACATACTAATTAATGGAACCAAGTAATAGACTTAGGATATATTTAAAAACCTATGACAGCCAAATGTGATTGGGACCTCATTAAGATTAAGATTATGCACTGATGACTGTAAGAGATGCTCTCATTGGCAATGGCATGAAATTTCAATTCTACTGGAAGTAGCATAAACTTCTAAGGAATTACTTGGGTAACATCTCTTTCCATAAAGTAATTACCTTTTTATGTTTTGACATGGATGACACCTGCTAATGGCAAAGTCTTAAGGTGTCACAAATGCATAAATCACTGTCAAACACTCTCAATTACATAACATGGGGTATTTTTATTCTAACACCATCATCATCATCAAAAAAGTACCTAAGTTACTCTAAGAGAATTACATAAATGCCTGTTAGTAAGGAGGGTGGCCGTATTGAAAATAATAACACACTCATGAATATACAAAGAAAAGACATCAGGACTGCATAAAATAAGGTACAAAATCAAGAGGATGTTGAAGAGTAAGTTGGAGGTACGTGTATTTTGAAACTGAGAGTGACATGTTTTTGTTGATGAGGTGAAATTGTAGTGAAGTTCAGTGGTAGTGAAAAGCTATATTTAGTCCTACAGATATGAGTATGCTATCTCAAGTGAATGCTAGTATATTGAGTTCATGTTCTATACTGACCCTGTCCACCCATGTGTATGACCAGAATATAGAATGGCTTATATACACTAATGACTGAAAACATGGTGCAAGTACCAAAATATGTACATTGAATTTAAAATATGCTATTATTATGAGAAGAGGCTTACTTTCCTAATTATATTTTAATATGAGTTGGCATTTCCAGAACACATACTGCTTATTGAAAAGAAAGTGCTTTAGATATATGCTAATGTCATTCCAAATATGAGAGGCACATGGGATTTGGTTTGTCACCACACACACAGACACACACACACGCACGCACAGGCGCGCACACACGCACACACACACGCACCCCTGGAGAATTGGATCTTGAATCCGCTCCCCTCTCACAGAATGCACTTATACCTTTCCTTGGAAACTACTTGCTCTGAACCCCATCTATAGCAACCTGTCAGTGTGACTGTCAAAGGGAGCAGTCAAATTCAGTAGACAACTGTTTTCCATATGACTAACCACCATTTCCCTCTCACATCACAGAGAAATAGATTGCCAGGATGGAACCTTTGGTATTCGTGATCTGGCCATGGCAATGGGAGTTTCATTCACTGTTGAATTGTGCCCACAAGTCTGAAGGGGCACCAAAGTCTGTGGGCGGGCAGGGAGTCAGCACTGAGCAGAGATGGACCATAGAGGGAAAAAGGAAAAACTTAAAATGGAGATGAGAGAATAGGAAGAAAAAGGAAACAGAAAGTAAGGCTCTAAAGGGGGAAAGAAGATAAAAACATAAGAAGCAGGAGAAATGTGTGTTTTGCAAATCGTAGAATATTTTTGTGTGTGTGTGCTATAGGGTGGAAAAAAACATTCACAGCCTCAACAGAGTGTTCAGATGGAGTATGTGTTGCTGAAAGACAGCTCAGGGAAAGTGCTTTCACTGCAAAATTCTGCAGCAACAACCAACAACAGCAATGGTGACCACCATCTGAGTGCTGACTGAATCCTAGATCCTGGCGGCGTATACAGACGTGTTTTCTAGTTTCCAATCTCTACAACAAAACCCTAATGTAGTGATTTATGCTCACTTCAGATAGAGACACAGAGGATCAAAGCATTTCAGTAACTTGCCAAAAGCAACAGAGCTCTTAAGTGGAAAGGTCCAGGACTCCCCTTCACCACTACACCATTTTGACAGATTTATTTGCAATATTCTACATTTGCATTATTTCTGATATGGTAAGGCAGCATTTAGTATAATTGTATTTAGGGCACAGACCCTCAGCAAAAGTGTTTCTGATCTATATCATTGTTTAATCTACATCAGATAGTAGGGCCCACTTCGGGGGATCTGCTTTTCTTTCTCTCTGTCTGGAGAGGATTGGTGAGGGCAACTGAGTGTGTCCTGTCACAGACTCTCGAAGTCACAGTGGTTGATGTAGAGAAGGCCATGTGGCCCAGCATGGTTCGAACAAGTAGTTTTTCCTATTATTTCTCTAATGGGAACAGGTAGAGGGGGCTGTTGATGATGAGACTGTGAAGTCTCGCGTTGTCTGGTTAAGTGTCTATGACTTAACCAAAAAGAATAAGTTCTTCAGGCACTAGAAGAGATATGGAAAGAGGCAGATTCCTGGCAGCATCTGGATATCTAATTTCAAGCATCTCTTTGTCTAAGAATATCCTTCTTAGAGTATTGTCAGTCAATAGTTTATTTATTTTACCTGTTAGTAATAGTGATTTTAAGTCATTTAAAGTAAGAAGAATCCCGATTTACATATAAGTGAACTTCTGATTTAAAAAAAATACAAATTTTTCAAATGGCAAAAAAAAACATCATTTTATTGCATAGGAAATTGATCTACTTGCCTAGAACATAAAAATATATATTTATCTTCTTTATCCATTCATCTGTCGAGGGACATCTTGGCTCTTTCCATAGTTTGGCTATTGTGGACATTGCTGCTATAAACATCGGGGTGCACGTACCCCTTCGGATCCCTACATTTGTATCTTTGGGGTAAATACCCAGTAGTGCAATTGCTGGATCGTATGGTAGCTCTATTTTCAACTTTTTGAGGAACATCCATCAAAAGGAATGAGATCTTGCCATTTGCAACGACGTGGATGGAACTGGAGGGTATTATGCTGAGCGAAATAAGTCAAACAGAGAAAGACATGTATCATATGACCTCACTGATATGAGGAATTCTTAATCTCAGAAAACAAACTGAGGGTTGCTGGAGTGGAGGGTGGGGTGGGAGGGATGGGGTGACTGGGTGATAGACACTGGGGAGGGTATGTGCTCTGGTAAGCGCTGTGAATTGTGCAAGACTGTTGAATCTCAGATCTGTACCTCTGAAACAAATAATGCAATATATGTTAAGAAAAAAAAAAAAGAAGAAGATAGCAGGAGGGGAAGAATGAAGGGGGGAAATCGGAGGGGGAAAAAACCATGAGAGACGATGGACTCTGAGAAACAAACTGAGGGTTCTAGAGGGGAGGGGGGTGGGAGGGTGGGTTAGCCTGGTGATGGGTATTAAAGAGGGCATGTTCTGCATTGAGCACTGGGTGTTATGCACAAACAATGAATCATGGAACACTACATCTATAACTAATGATGTAATGTATGGTGATTAACATAACAATAAAAATTTTAAAAAATATATCTACAGATACAAATATATATATATATTTTTTTTTAAATGGCTATCTTACTTTCCATAGAAAAATAGGTAATATACATTAGTTATGAAAATAGAGATAAAGCTATGAAAATAGAGATAAAGCAAGAAAAGAAAGGAAGATCCAAATCATGCAAGTAAAATAACATTAATGTGAATTCCATTTTTTATAATGCCATGAGAAAACACCAAATATCAATTCTAAACTTTTGACTGGTGGAAATGAGTTCTGATAGCCCTGAGCCACAAGGTGGATAAAAAGGAAATGCACTCAAATTTGCCATCCTGCTTTATTCCAGATGAGGGTCAGTTTGTTTAAAGGAATAGCAGAGCTCTGCACTACTCTCAAGATTGAATTCTGCGCACATCCTTCCTTGGCCCTTCAATGAATGAGGTCATCTTTGGCTGGATCTGCACATTGATAATGATATGTTGTATCATCATGAAAAAGACCAGAAATCCACATTGCATTTATGTTAAGGGACACGGACTCCCGCCTGTTTTTATTTGACCTCCCACCCTGCTCCTGCTGTTCACCCTCAATTCACATTCTTGAGGCAAATCCAAGGACACCAGGGAAATGTGGTGAAAATCACTGACCAGGGAGACAGCAGGTATGTCTAAGGCAGCACCTTACACAGAGAAGCAAATTTCTAAAATAAAATAAAATATGAAGGTAAAATATAGAGTAAATCATAGTTCTGCTGTATGTAAAGCATAAATGTTTCCTTAAAGATAATTTCTATACTCTGGAGTAGGTATGGACTATAGAAATATTGTGCAGCGTGATTCCATTACCTTTAGAAATGTGAGCTCTCCCTTGGAAAATGCATGAAGAATTTGAGAAATTTATTTAGACTATTAGAATTAACACTGGTGAGCATTTAAAAAGTTTAAATCAAATGTACCATATTCACATTGTGTTTTGCCATGTTTATTTTGAAAAGTCCAGTTTGTTCTAATTAGTTAGTGTCATATTTCTATTTACACTACTTCAATTTATGTGAATAATTATGTTGTCATATAAGAATAGATTATTGCCATGTAAAGTTAACATCTACTCAGAAGTTGGCAAGAAAATAATGTGTTCAAGAAAAATACCAAGATTTGCAAATTGCTTAAAAAAAAAAAGTTAATACTTCAGAGGATATTTTGCTTTCTTATAAGCTTTCTTTTTATAGGTTATAAAGAAATTGAATTATTAGAAAAAAAGAAATTATTGTCATGAATAAAGATTGGTGAGGGAAGTGGCTGTACCAACTTTATTTAAATTAACTACTGTTAATTTAATTTAAATAAACTACTTGCTGTTATATTATCGTGATTACCAGGATCTTTCCTTTGTGAGAGGAAGTAAGATAATTTTGAACAAGTTTTTCCCAGAAGAATAAATACAAATTGTCAATAAACATATAAATCTATGTTTATTCTCACAAATAAAGGAATCCAAATTAAAATGAAATACTGCTTTCAATGTAATTTTAAGAAAATTTTTATGAAATTAAACATATCTAAGTGGAACAGGCAATTAAGTATAAAACATTCATTTATTCAATAAATATATATTGAGTACATACTATATGTTAGGCATTCTGTAACCTAGAGAAGTGGTAAGAAATCATACAAGTCCCTGCCCCCATAAATCCTACATTCTAAAAGGTAAGACTAACAACAAACAGGTAAACAAATAAATGATATAAATTTGAAAGTTTTAAGTGCTATGAAGAAAATAAGGAATAGAGAACAGCTAAAAGGCAAAGTGGTCAATGAGGCATGTCCCTTAGATAAGAAAGAAGAAAACACTGAAGCAAAGACATGAATGATGATGATGGACCAACATAAATATACCTGCGATAGACCATCCTAGACAGAGGAGCTACAAAGACAAAGGTTTGGAGGAAAAAACAGGAGTGGCATAACCAAAAAGCAAAAAGATGACTAGTGTGACTATGTTTGATGAGCAAAGAGAAGTGTGGTAGGAAACATCAAAGATGTAAGCAAGGACCAGATTGCTTATGGCCTTCTGGACCACATAAAGACTCGAGATACTATCCTACATAAAATGAGAGGTCTTTGGATGCTTTTTATTAGAAGATTTATATGATCTGATGTGCATTTTTAAAAAACACTCTTGCATCTGTATGTTGACTGGACTATAAAAGGGTATGGGTGGAAGCTGGAGGGATCAGTGAGGAAGGCATTACTAAACTCCTCATGATGTGTGATGGTAGCTTAGATTAGGGTGGTAGAAGTGAAAGTTATGAGAAGTGGACATATTTGAGATCTAGTGTCAAATTTGTAGGTTTGAATTTGTAGGATGTGTGATGGATTAAATGTAAGTGGTGAGGGAAAAAAATCAAAAGGACTCCTAGATCTTGGCCTTTGTAAGTAGGTGAATGGAAGGTACTTAAGATGAAAAGTATTGAGTGGGGAGAAAATAGGGGGAGCAGAACCAAGAGTTCTATTTTGAATTTATTAGGTTGAGATATTGGGGAGCAATGTTAGACATTAGAGTGGAAATTTTAGGGAGAGAGATATATATAAGTCTGAAGTTCAGCTAAGGAATTGGGACTAGTGATAAAAATTGGGGGGTTTCAGATTATAGATGGTATTTAAAATCATGCGGTCAGAAGAATCAGCAAGAGATATACTTACAGAAAAGAAAAAGATTTAGGATTGAGTCTGAAGATACTTCAATATTTAAGGGGCAGAAAGCGGAGATACCTGTAAATGATGAGATATAAATAAGTAGCAAAGTGAAAAACAAAAACAATAAATGTGTTTAAATTCCAAATTAAAAAAATATTCATGTGCACTGTAATTGTGAGAGAAGATTTCTTTGTAGAAGAAAATCTTGAACATTGGGTGGAATTTGGAATTCCCATCACTCTGGCCTCAGATATTCGTAAGTGCAGGTGTTAACCCACATACACTGGTCAAGTATGGTGGGAGCTTTATAATTCTTTGTGGAGAACTCATTTTCATATCTTACATGGTATCTAAAGTACATTTGAAGAGTGACCAAGACTTGGGAAATTCTTTGGGGTAGGCATTATACAGGTTCAGATTCACTTGAAGTTTCTTTGAATTTTCTAACAGATTCCTCAAAGATGATAAGAAAGTGCTCTTGTTTATTTCATGCCTTTCCATTACATTTTAATCTTCTCATATGCCATAGTGTCTGAAGGAATCTTTTAAAAGTCTTTGGAGTCAGGTTAAAAGAAGACTTTTAATCTGATACTAGACTTCAGACTCAGACTTCCCTTTAAGCTCAGGGCACAGTGGTTCTGAGGCTTTCAGCACCAGGATGAGAGAAGCAGGTAGATTCAACCTCACGTGTTGATGGAGCCCAAGACAGGGAATTTGAGAATAACAAAACTTCACACACACACACGTGTCTCAATATTTGCCCAACAGTCACAAAAACTTTTAGACTACACCTTGTCAGTGAAAGCTTTATTTCTAAGACATCAATAGCTCTAGATTAAAATGTGATACAGGAGAGGTAAAATGAACACAGGCAAAACCGTACAATAGAGATAAAATCCATTAGGGGCAAAGATACTGATATTGTAATACTATGTGGTGAACAACTTACAGGTTTAATTCAATGTCATCATATTATTTCATAACTGGTTTGTGTCTTTCTCTAATTAAAAATCCTCATTTTTCCAAATAATATTGACATACCATCATGTCTTACCCGAAACAGAAGAAAAAAATTCCTCTGAGTAGCCTAAATAGATAAAACATATTCATTACAAATACTAAACCCAACCACTCCATTGGTCAAAACCAAACAACAACCAAAAAACTCTCTTACCCAAGGGTTAGAAAACTATTGCCCATGGGCCAAATCTAGCCCACCACCTGTTGTAAATAAAATTTTATTGGCTATTTATGTACATATGCTCTATGACTGTTTTCATGCTGCAGTGGTCCGGTTGAGTAGTTACAAGAGATAACATATGACTCCAGAACCTAAAATATTCACTACCGGACTCTTTACAGAAAAACATTGCCAACCTCTGTCTTAGAACTTCTCTTGGAGTCTACATACTTCTATTTTACATACAGCTCCAACAAGAGGTATTATTTATTCTCCCAGACTAAACCAGTAAAAGGGAAGTGAACAAACATTTGTAAATGAAAGCACTAACCTTTCTTCTTCTGCTCTTCCCTGAGAGACACTGAGTATAATAATGGCCCTTGGCTAAGAACTTAATTGAGTCCTTACTAGAACAATTACTTCAAACTTTCAGTTTTGAAACTAAGGAGACAGCCCTAAAGAAGTATGTGGTTCCTTTCTAATTCTCGGAATGCTTCAAAGAGTACCCACAGCAATTAGAGAAAGTGCTAAACACCATCACACGTGATAAAGTAACTGACTGACTCTATGAAAAGGCTAGTGCCTTGAAAAATTATGAAGCAGTTTGGAAAACATTTGTTTTTCTCCTTAATATAGATTTAGCCTACTGCCTATGTTAATTAGTTTTATTCTTGGCACGTATGTGTGAATGTGTCCAACAATTCTGATCTTTACTCTCTGAAAATGTGAGAACAGAAACCGACAAGCTGAAGTTGATGAAGGTGGTTACAGAGCAACAACGACCCGATTGACTAGACTGCACAGGTCACAGTGGCCCCTCTCCCTGGTCTGCTCCACAGACCTTGGGATGTTTACAGCCAGCATCAATGATTTGACTACAGGCTCATGGAATTAATCCAGTTTGAATGACTGCCTGGAGAAATAATGTAATGGGAAGAGGAGACTGGATCCTTCAGTAAATTCACTGGTTAAATTTTGAACACCATAAAGGATGGGTAGGGATCTACATTAAAAAAAAAAAGTAGGAAGATCTTTGATAGATTGAAACAGGAAAAGGGGAAAAAGAGGACTCAGCATAAAAATTAGGAATTTGCCTATGATTTCTTAGGTAATTTTGCTTTCTAATCTGGAAAAAAATCATATTTCATGCACAGTTTTAACTATTTCTTTGTTGTTTAGGTATAAATTATGAAAGACTTTTATTTTTTTATAATTGTTTTATTTATATTTAAAGTATGTATTCTTTTTTTTTTAGATATCAATTATCTGTATTTTATTTTATTTTTTTTGTAGTTTTTAATTTTATTATATTATGTTAGTCACCATACAATACATCATTAGTTTTTGATGTAGTGATCCATGATCCATTGTTTTCGTATAACACCCAGTGCTCCATGCAGTACGTGCCCTCCTTAATACCCATCACCAGGCTAACCCATCCCCCCACCCCCTCCCCTCTAAAACCCTCAGTTTGTTTCTCAGAGTCTATAGTCTCTCATGGTTCATCTCTCCCTCCAACTTCCCCCCTTCATTTTTCCCTTCCTTCTCCTAATGTCCTCCATGCTATTCCTTATGTTCCACAAATAAGTGAAACCATATGATAATTGACTTTCTCTGCTCGACTTATTTCGCTTAGCATAATCTCCTCCAGTCCCATCCATGTTGATGTAAAAGTTGGGTATTCATCCTTTCTGATGGCTGAGTAATATTCCATTGTATATATGGATCACATCTTCTTTATCCATTCATCTGTTGAAGGGCATCTCGGCTCTTTCCACAGTTTGGCTATTGCGGACATTGCTGCTATGAACATTGGGGTGCATATGGCCCTTCTTTTCACTACATCTGTGTCTTTGGGGTAAATACCCAGGAGTGCAATTGCTGGGTCATAGGGTAGCTCTATTTTTAAATTTTTGAGGCACCTCCACACTGTTTTCCAAAGTGGCTGTACCAACTTGCATTCCCACCAACAGTGTAAGAGGGTTCCCCTTTCTCCACAACCTCTCCAACATTTGTTGTTTCTTTCCCTGTCCATTTTTGCCATTCTAACTGGTGTAAGGTGGTATCTCAGTGTGGTTTTGATTTGGATTTCCCTGATGGCTAATGATGATGAACACTTTTTCATGTGTCTGTTAGCCATTTGTATGTCTTCTTCAGAGAAGTGTCTGTTCATCTCTTCTGCCCACTTTTTGACTTGATTATTTGTTTTTGGGGTGTTGAGTTTGAGAAGTTCTTTATAGATTTTGGATACCAGCCCTTTATCTGTAGTGTCATTTGCAAATATCTTCTCCCATTCTGTGGGTTGCCTCTTTGTTTTGTTGACTGTTTCCTTTGCTGTGCAGAAGCTTTTTATCTTGATGAAGTCCCAAAAGTTCATTTTTGCTTTTGTTTCACTAGCTTTTGGAGATGTATCTTGAAAGAAGTTGCTGTGGCCGATGTCAAAGAGGTTACTGCCTATGTTCTCCTCTAGGATTTTGATGGATTCCTGTCTCAGGAATTGAGGTCTTTCATCCACTTTGAGTTTATCTTTGTGAGTGGTGTTAGAGAATGGTCGAGTTTCATTCTTCTGCATGTGGCTGTCCAATTTTCCCAGCACCATTTATTGAAGAGACTCTTTTTTCCATTGCATGTTTTTTCCTGCTTTGTCAAAGATTATTTGACCATAGAGTTGAGGGTCCATATCTGGGTTCTCTATTCTGTTCCACTGGTCTGTATGTCTGTTTTTGTGCCAGTACCATGCTGTCTTGGTGATCACTGATTTGTAATATAGCTTGAAATCGGGCAACGTGATGCCCCCAGCTTTGTTTTTCTTTTTCAACATCTCCTTGGCGATTCGGGGTCTTTTCTGATTCCATACAAATTTTAGGATTGTTTGTTCCAGCACTTTGAAAAATGTCATTGGAATTTTGATCGGTGTGGCATTGAAGGTATAGATTGCTCTGGGTAGCAGACATTTTAACAATGTTTATTCTTCCGATCCATGAGCATGGAATATTTTTCCATCTTTTTGTGTCTTCTTCAATTTCTTTCATGAGTGTTTTGTAGTTCTTAGAGTATAGATCCTTTACCTCTTTGGTTAGGTTTATTCCGAGGTATCTTATGGTTTTTGGTGCTATTGTAAATGGAATCATTTCTTTAATTTCTCTTTCTACAGTTGCGTTGTTAGTGTATAAGAAAGCAACTGATTTCTGTGCATTGATTTTGTATCCTGCCACATTACTGAATTGCTGGATGAGTTCTAGTAATTTGGGGGTGGAGTCTTTTGGGTTTTCCACATAAAGTATCATGTCGTCTGCGAAAAGAGAGAGTTTGACTTCTTCTTTGCCAATTTGAATACCTTTTATTTCTTTTTGTTGTCTGATTGCTGTTGCTAGGACTTCTAGTACTATGTTGAACAACAGTGGTGAGAGTGGGCACCCTTGACGTGTTCCTGATCTTAAGGGAAAGGCTCCCAGCTTTTCCCCATTGAGGATGATATTCGATGTGGGTTTTTCATAGATGGATTTTAAGAGCTTGAGGAATGTTCCCTCTATCCCTATACTCTGGAGAGTTTTAATCAGGAAAGGATGTTGTATTTTGTCAAATGCTTTTTCTGCATCAATTGGGAGGACCATATGGATCTTCTCCCTCCTCTTATTAATGTGTTCTATCACATTGATTGATTTGCGAATGTTGAGCCACCCTTGCATCCTGGGGATAAATCCCACTTGGTCGTGGTGGATGATCCTTTTAATGTATTGTTGGATCCTATTAGCTAGGATTTTGTTGAGGATTTTGGAATCCATATTCATCAGGGATATCGGTCTGAAATTCTCCTTTTTGATGGGGTCTTTGCCTGGTTTCGGGATTAAGGTAATGCTGGCCTCATAGAATGAGTTTGGAAGTTTTCCTTCTGTTTCTATTTTTTGAAACAGCTTCAGTAGAATAGGTATTATTTCTTCTTTGAATGTTTGGTAGAATTCCCCAGGGAATCCATCAGGCCCTGGACTCTTGTTTTTTGGGAGGTTTTTGATCACTGCTTCAATCTTCTTACTGGTTATTGATCTATTCAGGTTGTCAATTTCTTCCTGTTTCAGTCTTGGCAGCTTATAGGTTTCCAGGAAGGCCTCCATTTCATCCAGATTGCTCAGTTTATTGGCATATAGTTGTTGATAATAATTTCTAATAATTGTTTCTATTTCCTTGGTGTTAGTCGTGATCTCTCCCCTTTCATTCATAATTTTATTAATTTGGGTCCTTTCTCTCTTCTTTTGGATAAGTCTGGCCAGTGGTTTATCAATCTTATTAATTCTTTCAGAGAACCAACTTCTAGTTTCGTTGATCTGATCTACTGTTTCTGGTTTCTAATTTATTGATTTCTGCTCTAATTTTAATTATTTCTCTTCTAATGCGTGGCTTAGGCGTCGTTTGTTGCTTTTTCTCTAGTTCTTTAAGGTGTAGAGTTAGTTGGTGAATTCGGGATTTTTCTATTTTTTTGACTGAGGCTTGGATGGCTATGTATTTCCCCCTTAGGACTGCCTTTGCAGTATCGCATAGGTTTTGGACCGATGTGTTTTCGTTCTCATTGATTTCCATGAATTGTTTAAGTTCTTCTTTGATTTCCTGGTTGACCCAAACATTCTTGAGCAGAGCGGTCTTTAGCTTCCAAGTGTTTGAATTTCTGCCAAATTTTTTCTTGTGATTGAGTTCCGGTTTTAAAGCATTGTGGTCTGAGAATATGCAGGGAATAATCTCAATCTTTTGGTATCGGTTGAGACCTGATTTGTGACCCAGTATGTGGTCTATTCTGGAGAAAGTTCCATGTGCGCTCGAGAAGAATGAGTATTCTGTTGTTTTAGGGTGGAATGTTCTGGAAGTATCTATGAGGTCCATCTGGTCCAATGTATCATTCAAAGCTCTTGTTTCCTTGTTGATTTTCTGCTTAGATGATCTGTCCATTGCTGAGAGTAGAGTATTGAGGTCTCCTACAATTAACGTATTGTTATCAATATGACTCTTTATTTTGGTTACCAGTTGGCTTATGTAGATGGCTGCTCCCATGTTGGGGGCATAGATATTTACAATTGTTAGATCTTCTTGTTGGATAGACCCTTTAAGAATGATATAGTGTCCTTCTGTGTCTCTTATTACAGACTTTAGTTTAAAATCTAATTTGTCTGATATAAGAATTGCTACCCCAGCTTTCTTTTGAGGTCCGCTGGCATGGAAGATAGATCTCCATCCCTTCACTTTCAGTCTGGATGTATCTTTAGGTTCAAAATGAGTCTCTTGTAGACAGCATATGGATGGGTCCTGTCTTTTTATCCAATCTGCAACCCTGTGCCGTTTTATGGGAGCATTTAGGCCATTCACGTTGAGAGTGATTATTGAAAGATATGAATTAATTGTCATCATGTTGCCTGTGAAGACATTGTTTTTATAGATTGTCCCTGTAAATTTATGTTGTAGATCACTCTTGGGGTCTTTCTCCTTTTATAGAACCCCCCTTAATATTTCTTGCAGGGCCGGCTTAGTGGTCACATATTCTTTCAACTTCTGCCGGTCGTGGAAGCTCTGCATCTCTCCATCCATTCTAAATGAAAGCCTTGCCGGATAAAGTATTCTTGGCTGCATGTTCTTCTCATTTAGTACTCTGAATATGTCTTGCCAGGCCTTTCTGGCTTGCCAGGTCTCTGTGGATAGGTCTGACGTTATTCTGATGTTCCTCCGTCTGTACGTAAGGAATCTCTTCCCCCTAACTGCCCTTAAGATGGTTTCCTTGGTTCTAAGATTTGCAAGTTTTACTATTACATGCCGGGGTGTTGGCCTGTTTTCCTTGATCTTAGGAGGGGTCCTCTCTGCCTCTAGGACTCGAATGTTTGTTTCATTCCCCAGATTAGGGAAGTTCTCAGCTACGATTTGCTCAAATACATCTTCTAGCCCTCTCTCTCTCTCCACTCCCTCCGGGATTCCAATTATTCTGACATTGGAATGCCTCATGGTGTCACTTATTTTTCTGATTCTATTTTCATGGATTCTGAGTTGTTTTTCCCTGGCCTCCTCTTTTCCCTTTTTATCTATTATACTGTCTTCCAGATCGCTTATTCTCTCTTCTGTCTCAGTTACCCTAGCTGTTAGATTATCTAGATTGGATTGGATCTCATTGATAGCATTTTTAAGTTCTGCCAATTCACCTTTTATTTCTGCCCTTAGAGACTCTATGTTACCATTAATTGATTTCTCCATTCTAGCCATTGTCTTCACAATTGCTAGCCTGAATTCCATCTCCTACATCTTGGTTATGTCTGCATCCATTTGTAAATCTGCAGCATAAGTCATAATCTCTGAGTCTTTTCTGTTTTGGGGGCTCCTCCTCCTAGTCATTCTGTTGATGGGTGTTTGAGGGGATGTATGGAGTCGAAATTATTGACCAGAACCCAAGCAAGATGCACCTGTTTCCTTGGGACCTTAGGGTTGCTGGCCTCTTGTTTTCCCAGCCTGTCTTCTGCGGGAGGGGCCTGCCACGCTGTTACTCAGGCAACCCTGTTCGGGCAGAGTTGCCCTGCACCCCGGTGGCGGGGGATGGGCTCAGTGGGAATCAGTCTTTGGGGCTTTTGTTCTCTGGCACCTTTCCCTGGCGGCTTTCCGCGTCTCTTCCGCGAGTCAGAGCAGAAGAGACCGTTTCCAACCCTCTGCCTCAGAGCAGAGAGATCTCAGTCTGTTCTTCAGTGAGCTCTCCAGGCCACACTGTCTCCGTTGCTGTCCCTGCTGCTATAAACTGCAGCAGCCTGGGTTGTGCGCCCCTCCGCAGTGCTCCCAGTCCTGCCTCCAGGTCGGGGCACGTCTCTGCCCTTTGTGCTTCTAAAACCGCCAGCCGCTCCCAACTCGCGCGCGTGCGACTCCGCCACTTGGGGTTTCCGGTGCACCGGGTTTCCGCCTGGGAGGCTGCTGTTCGCGTGTGCGCGACCGTCGCTCGCTCCGGTTTCTGTCGGGGGCGGGGGGGCCGGGGCTGCAGTTCGCATGCGCGCAACCCCGCCGGTCTGGTTTTCCACCCCCGGGGCTGCCCTAAAGTCCTTTCCGGACGCTACCGGTCTGTGAGTCTGTGCCCGTCAGCAGCGCGCGAGGCTGTCACTCACCGGCGGTGTAGGATCCCCACGGCCAGGCACCCTCCCGCTGCCGTTTATCCTCCGATATCTGCCCGCAGGATCACGGCTCTCCACTTCATACCTCAAAACCAACTGCCTGCAATATTCTGTTTGTAGAGATCCAGATCTTCTTACATCTCAGGCTGGTTTCGTGGGTGCTCAGAGTGGTCTGGTAGTTATCCAGCTCAATTCTGGGGACCAGTTGAAATAGGGTCCCCTACTCCTCCGCCACCTTTCCCCTCTCATATGAAAGACTTTTAAATGCAACAAAATGATTAGCAGTGTGTTCAATGGCAGAGTGGGTTTTCGTCCCTTCAGGATGACCTGATGATATGACGCTGTTGTGCGTTTCATAAGACAGAGGCGTGGTTTGTTAACCCGCCTCTCACTGCTCTAAGTGGGCTTGTCCTCTGCCTTATTCGGCCAGAGCGCTCCTCAGCAGCTAGGGAGCTCACTCAGCGGTCCCGGGGTAGATGCCGCATGGAAGTTCTGCGCCTGCGCAGCATGGTCTCCCATGAGCACCAGCGCAGGCTCCGCCTGATCTCAACTTCAGAAAAATTCCTGAGGAGATTGAAAAGGACAAGCCAGCGGCAGCTGAAAAGGCGGAGACTAAGGGGGAATTTCAGGGTGAATGGACTGCTCTAGCTCGCAAGTTTACTGCTATTCAACCCGAGGTCACAGACGGGTCTAAAGAAGCGCAGGTGCCCTCCATGCGTGGTCAGTGGTTCCCTACGGAGGACGGGAGCACGCCACCGGCCGCTGAAGACTGGCCACCGAATGGGTAAGAACCACACTGAGTGTGATCTCAAGCTGTTTTTCCACAGACTGTTAAACAAAAACTGGAAATAAGGTTGACAGAAAATAGGCAGTTTCTAAAATTTGTGTCCGTGTACTTGCTGGTGCTTATCCAGCCCCAACTGTGCCGGTCTCTGGTCTCACATATCCTGCACCGAATTTGTCCCTTCCAGTGCTTTTGAGACCATATGGTATACCCACACATCCAGCTGCAGCTAGTCCTTTAGGTCCATGGTGAGCCATGACTTCTGGACCTTGGGCACCAGGAATGGGAGGGCAGAACCCTAGCCCTAATACTCCATACCCATCATCAGGGCCATATCCTGTTCCTCCTACTCTGGAAGCACCAGGGGCAGCACCACCTGTTCCACTGGGCAGTGTTGCACCAGGAGTCTGGGGATCACCAGGACCATATCCTGCCCCTGCAGAGTGATATTCCACACCAGAACTCTATCCCACTCTCTCTGATCCTTTTCAAATGCGTCCAGGGCCTTCTGGTGCTCCACTGTTGCCTGGTGGCCCCCATTCTTACCATTAAGTTAACAATGGACAAAGATGATGCTTTGCTTTTTGAAATATATATATATATATATATATATAAACGTACACATATATACATGAATGCATGTACAGATTGTTGGTTTCACTATTCTTAGAGGGCATTCCTGGAAGAATAAGTCTTACACCTCTCAGAGAAGATACCTGCCTCTTGTACATGGATGTATAGTACATCAGATGTATACAGTCACGTAAAAATGCAAAAGAAAGAAAGCAGCTTACAACTCTGTGAAGTGTAGGTAACTAGATTACTGATACCAATGCAAATGAGTCTTGTCCATATATATGCAAATAACTTTTGTCTTGAGGAAGGACAACTGATTATTCTACTGGCCCACTACCACTTCTACCCTCCCATTAAAAAAAAAAAAAAGTTTTGCATCTATTTGTAAATCCATTTCAGTATTCATGATTAACATGGATATGTATGGAACTTTAAATTTTCCTTTGAAATAATTATAACATCTTACTGGAGTCTTCTTTAATTAATGAGTGAGATTAAAAAATCAATTTTGACATGCATTCATTTTATATTTTTATAATTGTCATGGTTGTTAAAAGGTAAACTGAAGCATGTTAAAATTTTCGAGAGTTTATTTGATCAAGATCAATTCAAACCAGGCAATGCCAAACCACAAGTGTTTAGGAGCTCTTCACCAACAGCAAGGGAGAGACTTTTATAGACGAAAGGTAGAAATAAAGCAAGGAAATTGTTGATTGGCTATAGCTTCAAGTCCATTTGGTTGTTTGTGGTTGGTTGTTCTTAGGTTTCTATTTCATAATTTTGAGGTGTTTACAGGTTTAGATTTTGTTGTTGTTTACATACGTTGCCATGGCAGTACAGCACATCAGTCTAATGGCCTCTTTGTTTAATTACTTTAACATGTTTTTTTTTTTTAATTTTCTTTAATGGTTGTAATCCCACTTTAATAACTCCAGCTCGACAAGAAAAAAATTCCTATCCATCTGTCTTACCTTAGTGGTAATGGTGGGAAGATGACCAAAAGGACAAGGTGGAAAAGGCAAACGTGGCCTACTCATGTCTTTGATTTGCCCTCTTCGGGGGAGAATGCGATTTCCTATGTCTAGAGCACTGAGTGTGGAGCAGCCCTTGGAGGGGCTGGAAGCTCCATGATGAGAAAGAACCCACCACACTGAGAATTTACAATCCAATAGGCAGCTCTGGAAATATACTGAGGAAGAAGTTCCGATTCCCTTTTGTAACTACAGGACAAGGACTTTCAAGAAAGGAACAAATACGAAAGGCAGATACTTGGATTACATATGAATGACATGCATTGAGAATTATATATGTACTCTACTGAGTCATTTGTGAATCCTCATTTAATCTTCATTAAAAACACATAGAGCAAATTTGTTGATCCCTTTCTGCAGATTTGGAAACTGGTGCTGGAAAACATTTAACACAAGTGAAACACCAATTAGGAAGTAAAAATAAAGTCACAATTTCATGTATTAACAGTCTGTCTTTCATTATAGTACCTGGGACCTGGGACCTAGGACCTCTAGCACACTTTCCTGGAAGGGTCAGCCAAATCTGTCTCACATGTACCTCGGGGCACAGTACTTTTACAACCATGCCGTGCCAGTGATTCTGTTTACCCACTTCCTGTGGTTTCAGTTCCTGTGAAAATTTCTTCTGCAAAGCCTTCCAAATCCCAGAAACTTCATGATAGCATTTGCTGCTACTACTGTTGTCACATTACGTTCTTCTTGCTTAAGAAGAAACACGGCGCGAGTGTTATGCTGCACTTAGTTCTTCCACTGGGTCAAGACACTCTGTACTAAATGCAGAAATGCAGAGCTGCCCCTGGCACAAGCGTGCACACTGGTATAGGGGCCTTCAAAGGCACTGTAACTGGAGCTGGTACTGGCGTTGTGGACTCCCACCAAAGAGGTATGGAAGACTGCCAAAAGATTTTCTCTGAAGGAAGAAAAGGTCTTTCACTCACCTTCTTAGCACACTCAGATAATAATGTGATAAAACTGCTTCTTTGAGTCTTTCACAGAGATTTTGAATGGGATATATTCATTAACGTATATAGATTCATAAGGCTTGTTTATTTTTCACACACAATAACTTTCCATATATTCATAGTTGGGCACAATGCCATGGGGAGCTGGCCTGGGGGACAAATGATTTGAGTGGCAGAACTCATGCCATGCTCAAAAGCATAGCTCTCTTGAGTCATTTAGTATAAAGGAAAATACCTTATATAGCTCACCATCTCCTAAGAGTATAACTGAATTACAGTTCACTGTATTAAAATTGATTCATTTCATAATTCTAAGGCATTAATACGGTACAGTTCTGGTCAGTAGACTGTTTAAAATAACAAGAAAGTGTAATTTTTTTCAAACTTTAATTCAAAATGGTTTTAATAAACTAAAGTCTTGGTGCTTAAAACAATGAGCTTTTGTCGTTGGGAAATCAGTCATAAGGAACACCTCTTTTACTGAAGATTCGGTTAATGAGGCATCCGTAGAAAATAGGAGCATTATCATATTTATTTTCACAATGTTTACCACAAAGTAAAAATCCAATGTACAATTGATTCCTGAATTTGGAGGAAGAATATTAGTTCAATCCAAATAATTGAGGGAAAACATAATTAAATATTTTCCTGATTTGGCTAGCACTTTGATTTGGACTTTCTAGACTCCAGGACTGGGAGAAATAAATTTCTGTCATTTCAGCCACACAGTTAATGGAATTTTGCTATGGAAGCCTGAGCTGATTAAGATAGTATCCATATATATATATATATATATATATATATATGTATTTTGGTCAGAGCCATCCCTACCAAATGGTCAGATTAGGTTAAGCCCCTTTTAGAACAAATTAAACTAAAATGCTGCATGTAGGTATTATATGAAAATAAACTGTTTTAAAACTATCTCAAAAGTAGAACCATGAGGGGCGCCTGGGTGGCAGAGTCGGTTAAACTACCGACTCTTGGTTTCAGCTCAGGTCATGATCTCAGGTTCGTGAGATCGAGCCCCGCGTCAGGCTCAGAGCTCAGCAGCAGAGTCTGCTTAAGTTTCTCTTTCCCTCTGCCCCTCCCCCCAGCTCATGTGTGTGTGCATTCTCTCTCTTTCTCAAATAAATAAATCTTTTTTTTTCTTAAAGTAGAACCTTGATACGGTAAGTAAATATACATGTTTAATATACTTTGACAACTGCAGTTTCTCTTTTTATATCTAGAATGAATTCAAGTACTCAATTGAAGAAATCTATTAATAAAAAATGACAGAGATCTAAGTAAGTGCAGGGTATCTGTCAACCAAAATAATAACCACCGACTATCAACAAACTTACAGAGGGGAGAAAACTTTGTAGTTTTTTTTTAAGATTTTATTTATTTATTTGACAGTGAGAGAGAGAGAGAGAGAGAGCACAAGTAGGGGGAGCAGGCAGAGGGAGAAACAGGCTCCCTGCTGAGCAGGGAGCCCAATGCCGGGGCTCCATCCTAGGACCCTGGGATCATGACCTAAGCCGAAGACAGCCGCTTAACGACTGAGCCACCCAGGCGCCCCAAATAGCTGCTTTTTAAAGCAAGCTTGAACTACAACTTGATTTGTGAAAAAGTCTTGCAAATGCTGTTTTCTAAGGTTGTGAAGGTGAAGGCCTCATGGTGAGATTAGTGCCTTCATTAAAAAAAAGGAACCAGAGAGCCCACTGGTTCTCTCTTTCCATGGGTGTGCACAAAATAGCATTTATGTGAGAAGGCAGTGAAGACAGCCATGCACAGGCCAAGTAGAGAGCGCTCATCAGGTCCTGATTTGGCTAGCACTTTGATTTGGACTTTCTAGACTCCAGGACTGGGAGAAATAAATTTCTGTCATTTCAGCCACACAGTTAATGGAATTTTGCTATAGCAGCCTAAGCTGATTAAGATACTGTCCATTTTACCTTTGGCAGCTCTTAACTTGCAGGGAATGCTCAAGTTAACAGCATTTGTGTATTCAACTGAAATAATTTGCAGAACAACAATCTATTCCTTAATCCAAATAGATTTGAATAAAAAACAGCATAAAACAAGAAATACTTGATTTACTGTAGAGAGAAGAGCAAGGGAACTTCCTGGTACCTGGTGGGATAAGCTTGAATATAAAGAAAGTGAAGTCAGCCAGGAATTTATTCCCTAAAGCCCAGTTATCTGGTTCTAAGGTCATACACACACATATATATATATAAATGTGAAGAAATCTTTTTAATAGGTGGAAGTGTGACAAACTCTCGTGCAGCCCTACCATGAATGACAACAGATGGATCAGGAATTCCTATCCATCTCTTGAATGTAATCAAAGAGGCGCAGAGTTATGGAGTCTGTGAGCTCTGGGGAGTCAAGTGAAAGAAGAAAAGCCAAGTTAAAATTGTGGAGAGCAAAACAGACCACACTTAAAAATAAAAGCCTAAAGGAGACCATTTTGCCCAAAAGATACTGAAAGAACAAACCAGGTTCCAGACAGAAGCCTTGTTTCCAGTGACAGTCCCCAAAAGACTGTCTGACTCTATTTATCCAAACCTTTGTAATACACTTCTCTTTTTGTTTAAGTGATCTTCAACAGGTTTCAGTTCCTTGCAATCAATGATCCCTGTCTAGAATAGAAATTGGTACCTAGGATATAGCAGCAAGAGAGAGATTCTCAATGGTGTGAATTTGCCTAATGTTTTGAGAAAGCAAAGCGGGAAGAGGCTAGAAGGGCTAGAATATTATCTGTAGGGTACACTGGGGACTTATCTAATTAATTTCTTTACTGTAACCTGGAGGGATTTAAGTCAGACCACTGAAAGAAGATTTTGGGGTACTAGGATGCAGAATATAAGGTTAATGTAGGTGTTCCTTATGACTGTAAATAAAGTTTTAGTAAGGAAGAGATTTGCTCTAGTCCAAGATGACCCTGCTGAGTGCAGAGAATGAAAAACAAAGTGCTCACACTAGTGTAAAGGCACATAGGATTGTCATTAGGAGAAAGATGAAAGGGCCAAGAGTGAGGGTGACTCCACAATGAGGGGAGAAGGCTTGGTATTTTGTCCTGTGGGGAAAATATCTGTAAAAGATTCCCAGAAGAATCAGGGATTTAGGGAGTCAGGGAGCCAAATGGATCCAGGATTAAGGGAAAGGACATTTAAAAAGCAAATCCGGTTCAAATTACAAAATTGGCATAGCTACAAAGAGGACACACTAAGCCTCATCATTTGTTAAATTCATTAACTCACGTATGTTTTCTTATAATTATTACAAGTAAATTGTTCACAAATAAAAATGGAGTTAAGTGCTTTTTAAAAAAAGAAATCAATCAGAGTTAGGAATCCTGTGTTCTATACCATGGAGTCCTAGAGAAGAGAACAAAATCACAGGGAAGGTTAAGTGACATTATCTGGAAAAGTAGGTCAAAACATGGGGTATAGAAGAGGAAAATAAGATGAGAAGGATACAGGATTAGACCTCATAAATAGTCCTGAGATATTAACTGGCAAGAAGCTCCTCTTTTTCCTATGAGAAGGGTTTGGCTGAAAGCAAAGGGACAGGAACTAGGAGGAGAAGAGTTGAGGTAAGAAGAAACTTGTATTAAAGCAGTTCAGAAGATAGGAGAGGAGGCAGAAGCAGCATTCATTAGTCTCCAAAGTATACTTCTAGCAAGCATTGTTCTCTACTTTGGGACAGTTGTAAATATCTGACATCTGAGGGAAACACCTACACTTTTTGAAACTGCTCTTTAATCTCTCACTAAAGTGAAATTCGAAAGAAATAACTTTTTTCCCCTCTGACAATTCACAAGTAGAACAATTACAGACTCTTCAGTTACTTTGTACTAACAAAATCTTTTTTCAAAAGTTTAGGGTTTTTCTATTCTTTTCATTGTATAAGATAATCTCTCAGTTGATAGTGCTTAAATTGAGTCAGAAGATAAACCTTGCCAAAAAAAAAAAAAAAGAAGAAGAAGAAAAAGGAAAGGACTTTTATTTAGGCTCTGACATAATTCATTATATTTGCAACTCTACATGAATGATGAAACCCAAACTTATAAATGCACTTTTATATGGCTGTCAAGAAACACAAACACAGCTACTATTTATCTGATGACATTGGAGAGAAATATAGTTCCCAAATGATGTGAGGTTAAGTCGACAAAGACAAGGTGAATTGTAAAGGGAAGCACTTAACTGGTGAAACCAATCAGCACAGACAAGCAATCAAGGAGGCATTGTCACTTTTTCTTCCTCAAGAAAAAGGTTGCTACTGTTGGGCTTTGGGGACACAGTATCTTAATTATTACATCAGATGTTTACTTCACTTTGCCTTAATGACAAATCATTAAGTCACCATTTGACATGAATCTGATTGTTGATGATTCTAAGCAATCTCAGCTCAAGTATCCCTTTTCTACACTGTATTTTTAGTATCTGCTTACTTACCTGTCTCCCTTACCTATAACTGTAGACTCACTGAGGACAAGGATAAATCTAATACAGCAGTTTTCAAAGTGTAGTTCCAGGACCAGCAGCATCAGCATCAGCATTAGCTAAGAAATGGTTTGAATGCAAATTCTCAGGCCCCGGTCCAAAACACAGGACTCTGCTTGAAGGGGTCCTTCTGGTGATTCAGATACTAATGGTTTTGGGAACCACTGATGATAAATCACATTCAGGCACTAAGCACAATACATGGCACAGTGTAGAATCCAGCAGGGAAAATTAGGTCTATGGGGAAACCGATCTTGTGCTACTTTCAGCACACATATTACATGCTAGAGATAGTATTACCAATTGTCTTGTGCAGAATTCAGTTCAACTTCCTTTTAGACCGGGGGCATCAGGAAAAGTTTCTGATTTAGATAACAATTCTTTCACTCCATAACACCGTGAACTGCCTTAGGGCATTTTCCAGACTTTCTCCTTTCTTTCACTGTGTGCTCCTTAATGGAAATTACTATGCTCATTTCTTAGACCTCAAGAGCCCAGAACCCGTAGCATGTGGTAGATATTTACTGTATATCAAATGAAGGAACGAGTGTATGAACCCTATAGAAAGTTAGCTTTCCATTTACAATTGCCTACTAGTGAAATTTATAAATAAATACTTCAGTAATAAGTTCCATCTTCAGAATTTCCCTACTCTGATACAGGTTGGAAAATATTAAACCCATTCACATTAGATAATGCTTATTACCAAACTGTTCAGTCACTCTTTGCTGAGAAAACACAACATTCTGGAATTCTGGGGATTCAAAGCATTTCATTAACAAGTTTTTCGTAATTATGCCCATTCTCTTTAAGACAGTGAGCTATTTGAAAGCAGTAAGCCAAGAGTTAGAAAACAACACCTATTAATAGAAGAATAACTTTATTTGTGATGTTCTTAACTCACTGAGAAGTAAGACAGATACTTCCAGAGACACCTAGATAGCCCTTTGTTTATTTTAGATTTAAGTGAAGATACTCACACCAGCTTCACCAGCTCATTGGTTAAATGTGACCAAGCACTGCAACCACTATAGATACTAAAAGACACACCGTTCTAACTCTTCCTATCTTCCCAACTATTCGTACTCAAAGGGATAGAAAGGGGCTTCAAAGGCCTGGACGCACTCTTCTCAAAACCATCTTCTATATTGCAGAATATAGAAAATATTCCCTAGCATAGAAAATTCTTTGATCTACGCAGTTTCCTTGAGCATAATTTCAGAATACTGTCTCACAAATTTGTATAACTAATTCTGATTATTCACTCTCATGCTAAATACCAGTTTCACTTTTTTACTATCTGGAGAGCATCTTTCTTTTTTCACAACATATAAAATAAAACCTATGTAAAACCTATGCCTTTCTTTCCATTTACAAATGTTATTCTTCACTATTGATGAATTCAAATATTTTCCAGCCTCATGTCTATGAATTTCTCATGTGCTATCGAAAATGGTCCCAGCAAAGGGATCTTTTACAGCTAAACTATTTCCAAAATCCTACCTACTCTACCGCTAATAATATCTCAGTCCATCCTGTAATAAAATGACCCCTACCCTGAATGAGTTTAAAATGTAAGAAAAGTAAAGAAAAAAAAGTAAGAAAAGTCAAATTCCTTTTCCCAAGCCACTTTTCTTTTTCTGCCTGATGAAATTCTGCTTATTCTTTAAGTAACCTACTTTGTGAAACTGCCTCCCATTTTATTGATACCCTCCTCTGATTCAGTCCATGGATGTGGTACCATCTAGATGCTGATGATTCACAAATGCATACTTCATCCCTCCTGAGCTTCAGGCCCATACAACCCACTTACCACTGGACACCTCAAGGTAGCTTTCAAAACACTTCAATATCCCTGCAACTTAACTTATAATCATCTCTCCCAAAACCCATCCCTGGTACTCAAGTCTTTCCATATATAATTTTCAGTCCAAAATCTGATTACCATCTTACACTTTATAGCCAAACCATTTCCCAAATCTTGCTCTTTCCAGCTAATTATATTTCAAATCTATCTACCTGACTCTATCTCCACCACCACCACTCTAGTTCAAGCCAGCCATGTTTGTCTCTGACCTGGATCACTGTAGTCATCACTTAAATGGCCCCGCTGCCCACACTTGAATCCAGCAACCCGACTTGATATCTATAACTACAAATCCAGTCATGTCACTCCCAAATTGTAACCTGCCCATGGTGCCCTATCGCTTTACAATGAGGTTTGCATAGTTTTTACCATGATCTGTAAGGCCTTGCTTAAAGTCTCAACTCTTTACTAAGGCCTAGAAAGCCTTACCTCTCCAGTTTTATCTCCTGCTAGTCCGCTCTGCACTCTCTGATCTAGCCAAACTGGCTCTCATTTTCTCAGTTAAGCCAAATGGTTGGTCCGTCTTCTGATCTTTACTCAGACTGCTTCCTCTGACTATATGCCTTTTCATATGCGTTCCCTTTCAGTCAGCTTCAACTTAAATATCACTTTCTCAAAGACACTATGTCAGGGCGCCTGGGTGGCTCAGTTGGTTAAGCGACTGCCTTCGGCTCAGGTCATGATCCTGGAGTCCCTGGATCGAGTCCCGCATCGGGCTCCCTGCTCGGCAGGGAGCCTGCTTCTCCCTCTGACCCTCCCCCATCTCATGTGCTCTCTCTCTCTCTCTCATTCTCTCTGTCTCAAATAAATAAATAAAATCTTTAAAAAAAAAAAAAAAAGACACTATGTCAGATTCTATTTTTTCCCAAAAATGGCCATATAGCACAGCAATATTATCATCTTGTATGCTTTCCCAGAAGCTTGTCCCTTGTTTGTCAAGAGCTGGAGTCTATTTCCCCTCCTCTTTAAACTTGGCCGGCTTGTGACAACCAGTATGGCAGCAGTGGTGCTATATGACTTCTAGGGCTAAGTCATAAAAGAGATGCGGCTTCTGCCTGGCTCTCTCTTGGAACACTTGCCTTTGGAACTCATTCATAATGCTCTGATGAAGCCCAAGCACATGTAGAGGCTGTATTTAGGTGTCCTGGCCAGCTGTACCAACTAAGATCTTAGCCAACAGTCAGCATCAAGTACCACACATGCAAATGAACATTCTTCAGATAATTCCAGCTTCTGTGCTCTCCAGTTGAGTCTTCAGATATTAAAGGGGTGAGACCGGTCATCACACTGTGTCCTATCTGAATGCTTGACTCACTGAATCTGTGAACATAATAATGCTTGTTTGATGCACTAAATATGAAGTTAATTTGTTATGCTTCCCTAGTAATTGGAAGAGATGCCTTCCTTGGTCCTTCCCTGAGACTAGGTCCTGCTGTCATAGACATCTCAGCTTACTTTTTACTATGTCATTAATGTCTGTCTTCTCTTTTACCTTGGAAGTTTAATGAAGATATGGGCTTTATCCACTTTGTTTACTACTGTATTCACAGCATAGATATTCAGTAAATATTCATAAAATTATTGAATAAAATTCTGTTTAAATAAAGAAAGAGGAGCTTGGCATTCGGAAATTGAAAAAGAAGCTAAAATGAGCACCAGAGAAATAATGGATGGCTGACTTTCAGAAACAAATGAAGGTAGGGGCACCTGGGTGGTTCAGTTAGTTAAGTGTCTGACTCTTGATTTCAGCTCAGGTCATGATCTTAGGATCATGAGATTGAGCCCTCTGTCAGGCTCTGCACTCAGTGGAGAGTCTGTTTCAGATTCTCTCTGTCTCCCTCTGCCCCCCCCCCAAATAATAAGGAAATAAATCTATAAAAAAATGAAGGTAAAAGACTATAACACCATGTTTTTTAATTACATGTCGGTAGTATTTGAATTTCTGAGATAGGAGGAAGCTAAGGCATAAGTAAGATGGGTTACAGCATATATTTTGACACAAAGCAGAGCCAAGACCATAAAACCCTGAGAATTGGAAAGAAGTGGAAACTATGTAAGTTAAAAAAAAAAAAAAAAAAAAAGTCACCCAAAGCTTTTTAACCATCTGAGCCACCCAGGCGCCCCACCCAAAGCTTTTTAAAAGTCAAATATCAAAGTGATTATGTCACTAGAGAAACAAAAAGGGACAAAAGGACATGGAGGTAAGAACCAGTATCAGAACCCTGTTGTCAGAAGCTCTAAAAAACAAGATAAAAAAGTATTCACAGTTACACTGAGGCCAAGACACAGAAACAAGCATCAAAGAGCTTCTCTGCCTAAATGTTGTCTTCAACAAAGAAAACAAATTATAAATATTTCATTGAAATTGACGTGGATAGAAACTTTAACACTTTCTTCCATATCAAATTTGGTAAATCAAAATTAATGCTACCACTGTCTTTTCTAATAATGTCAGATATGAAAGCCATATAGGTAAGATTTCTAATACCATTTTCACTACCAGGTCATCAGGTCTTCAAACCTGATTTTTCCTTTTGCTGAATTTTTCAAGTTACTCATTCTCAAGATATATTATTTTAAGCTAATGTGTGTTATGATACACACTTATGCATTTGTGAAATTGATTTAATACAGTATCTAGAATAAAGGAAAATATGCATATAAAAAAGGAATGGATGGGTATTCTTACTTTATGTTATTAAGAAAACCTTGATAAAACTATTTTCATGGCTACTTAAAAATCTCAATGGAATTAAAAACCGGATAAATAAAAATCATAGGTTAATGGGGTGCCTGGGTGGCTCAGTCGTTAAAGCATCTGCCTTCGGCTCATGTCATGATCCAGGAAAGAGCCCCACGTCGGACTCCCTGCTCCGCGGGAAGCCTACTTCTCCCTCTCCCACTCCCCCTGCTTGTGTTCCCTCTCTCGCTGTGTCTTTCTCTGTCAAATAAATAAATAAAATCTTTTTTAAAAAAATCATAGGTTAAAATCTATAAAGGGAAATCAACTTCTTCTGGAGAAAGAAAGGGGAACAATGAGGTACTATAAAGACTAGTGCTAAAATAGATTTGTCTTAATGCAGAAGACACAATAAATTCTCTAAAATGTTATTTCAAAACCAAGTACTTTAAGATAATAAAATGCCCAGTCAAATGGGTTGTCCTGAAAGATATCTACAGTGGATAGTAAAATGCCAACAAAGCCTTACTATAAGCATATGTAAGATAATGTATTAAGCAAAAAGTAATCCAAATCCCATTTACAATCTAATTGGGTCTCAGTTATCAGCAAAACTCAAGAAACAGAGAGGACTTTGTAGATCGACAATCCCTAAAGGCATCGATGTAATGCTCTTTTAGTTAGTGCCTTTAAACAGAAAGTCTTCCAAAACACTGCACTGAAAAAGTACCCAGGCATACAGCCTCTATTCAAAAACTAATTCCTGAACTGCCCAAATCAATCTCTCAGCTCATCCAGTCTTGCTCTAATTTTCCAGAAATGAACCCCAAGATTCATTTCCCTTTATGGTACTGCTTCAGCTCTCAGATTTAACAACCTGAGCTAGCTCCAACTAAAATCCTACCATCTGCCCACTGCGAAGCATCACCAGCAAACTTCCTCATACCTATGGGGGCTAGATGTGGCTTTTCCCCAAGAGGAGCACCCTACCAAGTATAGGGTGCCTCACAGGCAGAGCTGGACATAATGTTCAGCTGAGGCCAAAAGGACAAATAAAGCAACGGAGCACTGGGCATTATTATCAACATGTATTATAGGAATTTTTCTTAGTGGGAATACCTTTCATTTGCTATAATGAAAACAAAAAGAAAATTAAGATTTGCCTTGCTGAAATTTGTTGTGTGCATCCTTTCTATATAGCATCAATGCAAGGAAAAAAAGCTGAATTTTGCCTATTTTATGTTTATGTTGCATGAATATAAATGTCACCATCCTTATTCCTCAGCAGTTATAGTCACATCACTGCATAATATTCTCGGTTTGAATTACAGTATTGTCAAATTAGCAAGAACATAAATAGGCAAGAATAGCAGCAAAATCGTTAAGCATACATGCTTTCTAAATTACAATATGTGCAATAATATGTACATTCTTTGGGAAATGCTGGTATCATATAACTGGAAAATGGCAATTGAATATAAATGTCTTATGTCTTTCTGTGTCTTTTAACTCCCATTGCAGAACACCACTATCTAAACAACTGATCTTCATGGTTTATAATTACAAAGTGCCATATGCCTTTTATTTTAATTAAAAGCATTTCCATATAATACACACACTGTTTTATTAAAATAAAACCAAAAAGAAAAAAAAAAAAAAAGCCTGATTGAATTGACTACAAGATTAACACACAGGCGTAACTTAATTCTGCATGAGAGCACTCGTTTCTATGAACTATTTTTGTTGTTGTTGTTGTTTATTCTGTAGAATATTCTGTAAACCCTGTCTGAATCAGAGGTGTCTGTGATGGAATGCTACAATTCCCTTTACAGTCATGGTGTCCCAAACACAACAAAGGCAGATTTTTAAAACAGGTTGAGACCATTTGTTCATGCCTTCAATATAGATGTTTTTAAACTTACTTCAATTTGGTGCATAGTATGCTTTTGCCATCTACTGGAACAATGATATACTGCAGTTGCAATAATTTTTGCAGCAGTAAGAGTCGAAACAATGGTGATTAAACCAGGTTAACCAGACATTTTAAAGATAACTTCTAAGGGCTCTAATATGTATGTTGGCAGAGTAAGCATTCACTTTCAAGATTTCTAGGAAAGAGATCTTCCAAAATTTGAGACTTTCATGGATGCCTGAGAACCTTTCCTTTGTCATAAGATTACTTTCTCTTTCTAAAGGCTCTTTTAAAATGCAAGTATGTCTGTTTTAAATGTGCAAAACTATAATGAGACGAGAAGAAAGTGTAGATTCCCAAAAGCTGGATGCTTAGATAATAGAGGGGAAAATGTATAGTCAGACTTAATCATTTTCAGTAAACAGTAATTTTTGCTGAAGATTAATTCTGATTTTTCCTTAAATATGATCAATCTGACAATTTCTTCTTTGTTTGACAGAAGGTTTCCCATGGTCTTCTTACATTTAGAAACCACTCTTCACATTTTTAATTTATAATAGCATTTTAATGTTGCAGTTCTCTGAATTTGGTAGATTCAACATTATTACCATCATCTGAGTGGTTTGAAAACTGAAGTTTAGAGAACTGTAGCAGGCTGACTCCAAATGGCCCCCAACGATCCCACCTCCTGGTATTCATACCCTTGGGTAATTCTCTCCTTTTGACTATGGGCCGGACCTAGAGATGTGCCCCTCAAATAGCATACGATAGAAGTAATGGAATGTTGCTTCTGAGATTAGGTTATAAAAAATGACTTCTTTCTCTCTCTCTCTCCCCCTGGCTCTTCTTACTGGCCCAGTCTAATGAAGCAGCCACCATATTGTGAGCTGGCCTATGGAGAAGCCACAAGGAATGGAAGGATGCCTCTGACCAACAGCCAGTGAGAATATGAGGCCCCCAGTCCAACAATCCATGGGAAACTGAATCCTGCCAAAAGCACGTGAGTAAACTTTGTAGGGGATCTTTCCCCATTTGAACTTTGAGGTGACTCAGCTCTGGAATCATCTTGATTGAAGTACTATGAGGGACTATGAGCCAAAGAACCCAACAAAGTCACATATAGAGATTTCATGCATGGAAACCATTTAAATCATAAGTGTGTTTTTAATTCTAAACTAATAAGCTTTAGGGAAATTTGGTATGCAACATTAGGCAACTAAAATAAGAATGTTAAGTGATTTCCCATTGATATCAGACCGGCTAATGGCATAAAGGGAATAAGCTTGTTAAGTTATTTCAGTAAGTCAACAAAAGGTCTTAGCAAACTGAAAATTATGCAAGAACAAGAGAAGAAACAAATGATGGAATACAGCAAAAGTTTACTGAGCACCTAATCTTTGAAAGGCCTAGATTAGGTAAATAAGAAAAAAAAATCACTATTGAATGGGATGTACTACAGACTGAATGTATCCCCCTAAAATTCATATGATGAAACCTAATCCCCAGTGTGATAGTATTTGGAGGTGGGCCTTTGGGAGGTGGTGAGGTCATGAGGGCAGAACCCTCGTAATGGGATTAGTGCCCTTATAAAAGAGCCACACGGAGCCCCTTTGCCCCTTCCACTATGTGACATTATAGTGAAAAATCAGCTGTCTGTGAATGAGAAAGTGGGACCTTACCAGACACCAAATCTGCCTGGTGCCTTGATTTTGGACTTTTCAGCCTTCAGAACTGTAAAAAATAAATTTGTGTTATTTATAAGCCACATATTCTAAGGTAGTTCTGCTATAGCAGCACAAACAAGGACAGAAAATAATATAGGTAAAGATGAATTAATATTAGGAAGATTAGTGTGAAGGATATAAATAATGATGCTAATGTTAGGAGGGCTCAAACAAGAATATTCTCCCTGGATAAAGGTTGAGGAGGACATTATTGAGCCAACAGCTTTTGAAATCGACCTTGTAAGGAAGGCTAGGATTTCTAAAGGGGAAGAATCCTGTGTAATAGTTTAAACATGAGGCAATTTACAGAAGTGAGAATATGGGGCATATTTAAGCAAGAATAAGTGGTTTGTACATGAAAATATGTATTTCCATATATTATTCTGGGGAATAAATCTGCAGCATTCAAATGTGTGATTGGAGTCCTGAATGCCAGGTCTGGAAAGTTTGTATTTAATTAATTCTGCAAGGACCTATTGAAATCCTTTGAGAAGAAGGAGTCTTTGACCAGATTAGTACCTTAAAAGAATTACTTTGCAACAAAATGAAGGATGGGTCCAAATGCTGTCAGAAAAAAAATTGTGAAAGACTTTGAAATGGACGCAAAAAAGTTACTGGATGACTAGGACCCATGGGCCAATTCGGGACAGCGGCCTATTTTTGTATAGCATTTGAGCTGTGAATAGTTTCTATATTTTTAAAAGGTTGTAAAATGAAACAAAACAAAACAAAAATGGATGAATAAATGACAGTGTGTGTGGCCCATAAAGCCTAATATCTGGTCCTTCATAGAAAAAGTTTGCTAACCTCTGATCTAAAGAACACCCATCCTTCCAGTTTCTGAACCTAAGGGATTGGCATTTTTCATGGTCTTTTGAGCTATTTGACAACTCTGCAAGTTGTAGATAACTGATAGCACTGCAAATAACTCTTGCCTGTTACATGCAAATAAATTCTGTCTGATGGAGGGATGTTTTATTTCTCTTTCCTAACCCCACTTCCTCTATCCCTGTGACAGAGAGTCAGTTTTACTTCAGTCTATAAAATCATTTCATGGCCTACATGTCTATGCTCTTTGAATCGTCTTTTGAAATGGTTGTAACATCTAACAGGGTACATCCTAAATTCATGAGTTAAATCTTTGACATGTGCTCATTTTATATTTTTTATGAGAGTCAATGTTTGGCTATATATATATATATATATATATATATATATACACACATATATATTTATTTATTTATTTATCCTTTAACAATGGGAAAAGAAAAAGATGATAAATCAGAGATGAGCAAAGCTATCTTTAAGAACTACATGTCTCAATGTATCATTAAGCACCGTTGAGCTCTGGGTGTCTCTAGAGTTGATTAAGTTCAGCTACTCCCCAAGCATATATGGAAATTAGAGACTGGGCAGGGAACTCAGCCCTGTATTGACCTTAATGGTGTTCTGCGTGTTATGAGATGAAGACCAAATAAAATCCCATGATACAGAATAGCATCACTCCTACTGGATAGTTACCCAATGGCTGGATGAAAGGAGAATCTCATCCAGTAAAAACACTAGCATAAAACCTGCATGAGGCAAAGAGAGGCACAGTATGGGAGGCCAGATCTTGTACCTGGGCATGTCAGCAGTGCCCCTCAGAGTGGTCGTCTTCCAAGTCTACCCAACAGGCAAATATTGACCCTCTCTCTTCTTGAAAATCCCGACTCTTTTCTTTTTCCTCCCTCATCCTCTAGTCTCCTTTTTAGACCATGACATGACTTCCTCACTCAAATGTTTTTCCTTCCTTCTTGCTTCTTCATACACTTTTTTTCTCCTTTCTAAGTGCTATGCAAAATTCCTTTCTACTAATTATTGCTCAATTGACTCTGATGGTCCATTAAAACCAATTCAGCAAATAACTATTTATTTTTGCTCTACATCAGGAAAGGTTTAATTCTTAAACTCTGAGTGAGTTGATATTTGGGTGTTTGGAGATGGTGGAAGTGAGATATTTAAATTTTGAAAAGTGGAAGAAATTTATTTTCTCTATTAGAAAAGTCTGAATTAACTTATCCTATTCCATATAGGCACTGGCAATGGAATTAGGGAAAAGCAAGGTAGATTAAGAAGGCATTATGAATGTGTAATATTCATAAATTGGCATTTTATGGAAGATAGAGATACAACATAAGAACTGGTATAAGAGATATTCCAGTATGTCAAGCCTGGTTCATCTATTAATGATATTAACAGATGCGGGGAATTCAGGTCAAGACACCGGTGTGGGAGGTGGTTGGAGAGATTATCATGGGGACTTTTCTCATTGTAAAGACTAATTATAGTTGTGGTAGTCATTATAGAAAAAATTTAAAAAGTGATTAGGCATTAGAGAATGAATGGTGTAAAGTTAATTCTCATCTAATACCACAGATAAATCATGGTTTGGGGTACTTATTTTGTATTTGTCACCTAATTGTAGAGTGGGAACTTTTTCCTGATCTCATAGAACTTTCCTACTGTTTTATCACTGAATTTGAAGAACAAAAACTAGAACAAAAATGTTATGTCTGGAATATAATTATATATAAAAAATATAATTTTATGTTGGAATATAATTATGGGTTATTCCCAGTTTTCAAAAGCTTCTCCAATATAGCAAAATATGATTATGAATTTCTATTAATCTCTGAAAATTTTAATACCATCGTTAATCTTTGTTAACGGAGTCCATAGATAATGCATCTCTATAAGAACAGTCAGCAATTTAAGATGATTTTTATCAGTGAAAACTAACATCTGGGGGCAGAAGAGATAAGTCATATTTCACTTACTTCATCAGACTATTTATACTTTGTATTTTTCCGTTGTAATGCAGATATTGAAAAAACAAAAATTCTCAGTATTTATAACTTATTTTTCTCTATATGTGATTTTTTTTAAATCTGTGACCGAAAAGGAATGTTCAGAGTTCTAAATTTTCCTATATCTCTAAAATAAATTAGTTAAAAAAATTAAAATTATTTAAAAGTCTGATTTTACCGAGTTTAACATACAAAAAAATTGTTTTAAACACTCTCTAATTCTTTTTTCCTTCATTATTTCCTACAAAATACAACTTCATTTGTAAAAGAAAGGTGTTAAGTTTTTTAAGGAAATGGATTGTATTCTCACCCATGGCAAATTTATGGAAATCAGCACCCAATCAAATTAATAATATAAATCCTAGTTTCAGGACTTGCTCTAGGCAAAATATGTCAAATAGGCAGTCTCTTCTCGCCTCCCTGGAGACCAGGGTGAGAATCTGACAGGGTAGAAACCAGAAAACACATTACCCTGAAACTGAAATATTGTTTAGGCCCCAGACATTTCCTATTCACTTTAAGAAAACTAAGACCCACACACTGCGTGACAGTTAATTCCTTTCAAATAGATTTGTTTTGTACAGATCCAGTAGTGAACAAAAGATTAATCTTCAAGTAAAATACCAAGAAAAAGCATAAACATGTTTTTTCTACCTGTTCTAATGAATTAAACATTCCTTTTTGAGGTAAAACAAAAGCTTAGCTGCTTTTGAATGGCCTAAAGCTAATATAGTGACATACATTCAATTTTTTTTTCATGGAACTGATTTATTACAGTCCTTCAGCATGACCAAGAGCCCACTCCAAACTAAATCATTTCACTGCTGTCAAAAACAGAATTTACCAAACAGTATTTAAAATGCAAAACAATATTCAAAATGAATCCTTAATGAGTTATTACATATATATATGTAAATGTATATATTATTTTTTTACAGAAACTTTGCTAAAGCAAAGTACTGAGGATCTCTTAGGGGTATTGCATGTAATTAATCATAAAGATTTTTTTCTGGGAAAATAAATCTGTGTAGTTTTTTAAAATATAGTATTAAGGAGCCTTTTTATCATGAGCCATGGTAATTAAAATTTAAATTTGTAAGTAGAACACACAAATCTTTTGAATATTAGATCTATTTCACATGTAGCTACACAGGTCAATGCCTTCTAAATTTTTATGCTGGCAAATCTTCACTAACCATGCTGAGCTTCCTCTTCTGTACAAATAATTTTTTTTAAAGATTTTATTTATTTATTTGTCAGAGAGAGAGAGAGAACACAAGCAGGGGGAGCGGCAGGCAGAAGGAGAAGCAGGCTCCCCGCTGAGCAAGGAGCCCAAAGTGGGACTTGATCCTAGGACCCTGGGATCATGACCTGAGCTGAAGGTAGATGCTTAATGACTGAGCCACCCAGGCGCCCTGATACATCTTTTTTAATATAGAAGTTATTGCTTCCTGAGAGAGTAGAAATTAGAACACTTCCTTTCTGTATTTGTCATCCATTTCCATGATAATGCCGCATAACAAACCATTTCATCTTTTAAAAAATATTTTATTTATTCATTTGACACAGAGAGAGAGAGCCAGAGAGACAAGTGGGGGAAACAGCAGAGGGAGAGGGAGAAGCAGACTCCCTGCTGAGCAAAGAGCCTGATGCAGGGCTCGATCCCAGGACCCTGAGATCATGACCTGAGCCAAAGGCGGATGCTTAATGACTGAGCCACCCAGTCGTCCCATGTACAAATAATTTTTTATACTCCAGGGAAAACTGCAGCGTATCAGAGGCATGTCTTACCTCCAGATCAAACTTGTATTAAGCATGGGGTTTAAATTATGTGTAATTATTTAATATAGTCCAGTATTTTCAAAAACGGTTTAATGACAATATTTTTTATTCAAGTATAGTTAATATACAGTGTTATATTAGTTTCAGGTGTACAATATAATGATTCAACAATTCTATACATGTCTCAGTGGTCATCAAGGTAGTGCACTCCTAATCTCCTTTTTCTATTTTACCCATTCCCCCACCAGTCTCACCTCCACCAGTTTGTTCTCTGTATTTAAGAGTTTGGTTTCTTCATCTGTCACTTTTTTTCCTTTGTTCATTTATTTTATTTCTTCAATTCGCATATGAATGAAATCATATGGCATTTGTCTTTCTCTGACTGATTTATTTCACTTAGCATTATATCCTCTAGGTCCATCCATGTTGTTGCAGATGGCAAGATTTCACTCTTTCTTATGGCGAGTAATATTTCATTTTCTTTATCCATTCATCTATTGAGCTGCTTCCATATCTTAGCTATTATAAATAAGGCTGCAATAAACATGGGAGTGCATATCTCTTTTCGAATTAGTGTTTTTGTTTTTTTTGGTAAATACCCAGTAGTGGATTTACTGGATTGTATGGTAATTCTATTTCTAATTTTTTTGAAGACCTCCATACTGTTTTCCACAGGGGCTGCCCCAGTTTGCATTCCCACCAGTAGAGCATGAGGGTTCCTTTTCTCCTCATTCTCACCAACACTTGTTGTTTCTTGTGTTTCTGATTTTAGCCATTCTAATAGTTATAAAGTGATATATCATTGTGGTTTTGATTTGCATTTCCCTGATGACTAGTGATGTTGAGCACCTTTTCATATTTCTGTTGGCCATCTGTAAGCCTTCTTTGGAAAAATGTCTATATAGGGCCTCTGCCCATTTTTAAATTGGATTATTTGGTTTTTGGTGTTGAGTTGTATAAGTTCTTTATATACTTTGGATGTTAACCCCTTATTAGACATATCATTGCAAATATTTCTCCCCATTCAGTAGGTTGCCTTTTTATTTTGTTGATGATTTCCTTTGCTTAGCAAAAGCTTTTTATTTTGGTATAGTCCCAATATATTAATTTAATGAACATATATTACTTTATTTTATTTTATATTTTTTGAAAATTTTATTTATTTATTTGAGGAGAGAGTGAGAAAGAGAGAGCAGGAGTGGGGAAAGAGAAGCAGACTCCCAGCTGAGCAGGAATGCCGACCCAGGGCCTGATCCCAGGACCCTGAGATCATGACTTGAGCCGAAGGCAGATGCTTAACCATCTGAGCCACTTAGTAGCCCCATTAATGAACATATTTTAATTCTACAGTCTGTCTCACTATTTTTTTAAACTCTTCTGGTTAGTCAGACAAATAAAAGTGTTGCTTAATTTACTAAAGAATTGATTATCTGTTTAGAATAAAATTTGTACAAATATTTGAGATTACAGAAAGTATAGAACTTTGTTTTTTTGAGAGAGGGTTTGTGGAAAAGTAGAAAAAATGAACTTTGGGAGCACTTTATTCAAATTTGAGCTCTGTCATTATCAGCAGTTAACAATTAGTCTCTCTGAGCCTCAGTTTTCTCATCTGTAAAATGAGCCAATAATATGGACTTTGTAGATTTGACAGGCTTGAAAGGAACAAGCATATGCAGCTAGTTGTTCAATGAATTGCAATTGCTGTTTTGCTGATGCCTGTACCATGAAAGTTTGACAAAAAGTGACTTGGATCCACATGCTTTTATTTGAGAAAAATATTTCTTCTGGATTCTGACTTAGGCTTGGAACTAGAATAATTTATCAAGAGGGTAGGGAACGTTTCAACTTTGTTTTTTTTTGTTTGTTTGTTTAGAACAGACTCTAATTACAAAATTCCGATGCATTGATGTCAGTCATCTGGCATTGCCTGACACTGGTCAGCATAGCCCAGGACAAATTCACTCACCAGATAAATAATTCTAACCAGATGTACCTGGCTATAGGTTAACAGTTATCAATTAGTATGTGATAACAAAAGCTAGAATTATAAGCTTACTTCTTATACAATTCACTATAATTATTGGTAGAAAAAAAATCTTATGCTTTGACATGTCAGAATTAATACAAATAATCACATATCCCAAACTTATCTGCCATAAACAGTCAGTTAATGTTTATTTGAGTTATAAATGGAGAGGCATGGTGGGATAGCAGAAAATCAAGATTGGGTTTCCAGCCCATCCTCCAGCTACTAGATTCTTGATGTATCATTTAGAATCTTTGATTTGCTGTTTATTTATCTATACAATAGCAACAAAGCTATCTAGCTTGTCTATCTTACACAGTTATTAAGAAGATAAAATATATTAGCTGTTTTGAAATTCCAAAGTGCTAAACAGAAATGTAAAGCAGTTTATTTCAGTGAACTCAGTATGAAAATTTACTATAGAAAATATGTGCATCTATTTCCATTCTAGAAGAGAGAACAATGCCGTACTTGGCCTACATAGCCAAAATATCAGAAAGAGTTATATTTTTCCAAAAAAATAAATTTGCATGGGAAAGACAGGAATATCTCCTTGTATGCATTGCCTAGTAGATATATAGTTTAGAATAAACATGTTTACCTCACAATGAAAGTAAGAATAAAGCAAAATGAAGCTGTTAGGAAAAAAAAAAAAAAAAGGAAAAATTTACTACCAAAAATAAAGTACAAAATGAAACATGAAGGAACTAACTGAGACAAGTTTTGCCCTTTTGCCAAGGACTGGCCTTGGTTATTAGCACATCAAATCTGGAGGATATGATTCTTGAAAAGTACTCACCACTGTTTGCCTTGCCAGCAGTAACTACACATCTGTAGGTAGAATAATCTAGACCATTTTGCTAGTAGCAAAAAGAGAGACTTGATACTGACAACAACCACAAAAAAGCCTAAATTCCACAATTTGGGAAGCATTATATCTGAGTGAATTCATAACAGTTTGTTCATCCCATAAATGTAGAAATCATGTAAATATATTTCTCAGATTGAAAAAAAACACTAAGAGCTGTTTGAGAATAAATTTGACTTATAGTAAG
Source organism: Phoca vitulina (assembly GCF_004348235.1). Classification (NCBI taxonomy): domain Eukaryota; kingdom Metazoa; phylum Chordata; class Mammalia; order Carnivora; family Phocidae; genus Phoca; species Phoca vitulina. The sequence continues at coordinate 18,792,757 of NW_022589708.1, read as the reverse complement.
GGGATTTTATTTTATCTTTTTGTTCAAAGATTTTATTTATTTGACAGAGAGAGAGAGAGTGAGAGAGGTAATACAAGCAGAGGGAGTAGGAGAGGGAGAAGCAGGCTTCCCGCTAAGCAGGGAACCCGATGCAGGGCTCGATCCCAGGACCCCGGGATCATGACCTGAGCCGAAGGCAGATGCTTAATGACTGAGCCACCCAGGCGCCCCAAAGGGATTTTAAAAATACATTTATTTCTACGCATATTTACATCAAGAAAATTATTTCTTAGCCTATTTCTCATATAGCCTAACCATAATAAAAATAATTTTTCATAATTGAGACTTCATATGAAAAAGAACCTAATAATATATGTAGCATGTCAGATTAAAGAGTAGTCTTTAAATATCTATTAATTAAACTCAGATCTTAGAATAAATGTAGAAAATTGAGGAAAGGGAAGAAGCTAACATCTCCTGAGCATTTGCTGTGGAGCTAGCTCAGTGCTTTGGACTTTATAAACATTTCATTTCACCCTACAAAAGAGTTTATACAGTATTTGTAACAATTCCTTTTAAAGATGAGGAAACTGAGGTTTAGAAAGTTTATTAAATGCTACAAGATAATAATTTATGGTGTCAGAATTTACACATTAAAAGGACCATCCATGGTCTTTATTTACTGCATTACTTGACTAGATATCCATCTCAACACTTTATTACTAAATCGGTTTAACTGCTTGACATATCTACAACAGATTCAAGGCCTCTTTCTTGAGGTTTTTCAGAGACAATTTACAGTATTAACAAAAACAAGGCAATCAGTAATACAATATATTTACACAAATATACAATAAATTAACAAAAGATTAACAAATGAGCTAAGTAACAGTTCTGACAACTGTCAGTCACACAACTTTAAAGGTTTGAAATATTCAACAACATTATAAAATCAGTTTGCTATTCTCAATCCTATTGAGTCTCTTTTGATTACATAAGACACTCAGCAGCAGTCCCCAGCAGGTCAGATAATTTACACCTCCAACTGCCATAATTGCATAGGAGCAACCTCCAGGCAAGAACAAGCTACATACCAGGAATCTTCCCTGAAGGACAGTAGTTAGAAAACATATAGTAATTTCCCTTTATCTAAAATGTCTGTCTGAGTTGAACAAGTGAAGGAAATGCCAGATTCCTAAAACCAAAGGATTAAGCATTCCCCATTACTTCTTTCATCATTTCTGCCCCAGTCCTAAGACTTGATATAATTAGGATATAGACTTCTGTCCATCTCCGCATTGTAAGCTTAAATGCTTTAAAACCAATATTGAACACCTTAAGAAATTAGAAAAATAGGGGCAAATTAAATCCAAACTAAATGAAGAGAAGAAATAATAAGAATTAGAGCAGAAATCAGTACAATTGAAAACAGGAAATCAGTAGAACAAAATCAATGAAATCAAAAGCTGATTCCTTGAAAATATCAATAAAATAGACAAACCTTTGGCCAAGCTAGCTAAGAAAAAAGAAAAAGGCACAGATTATTAATATGAAAGATGAAAGAGGTGACATCAGTACAGATCCCATGGACATTAGAAAGATAATAAAGAAATAGCATGAACAAATTTAATAACTTGCCCACAAATTTTATAACTTCGATGAAATGTACCAATTCCTTGAAAGGCACAATCTTCCAAAACTTGCACAAGAAGAAACAGACAATCTGAATAGGTCTATATCTATTAAAGAAATTTAATAATCAATAACTTCCCCAAACAGAAAGCACCATGTCCAGAAGGGCTCAATAGTAAATTTTATGAAACTTAAAGAAGAAAGTGTATCAATTTTCTATAATCTTTTTCAGAGAATAGAAACAGAGATTATGCTTCCTAACTCATTCTATGAGGCCAGCATTACCCTAATACCAAAACCAGATAATGACACTAAAACTACAAACCAATATCGCTAATCAGCATAGATGCAAAAATCCTCAATAAGATATTAGTATATCTAACTCAACAATGTATAAACAGAATTATATACTACAACCAAGTGGGATTCATCTCAGATATGCAAGGCTTGTTTAACAATCAATAATCCAGTAAGGTGGGCACCTGGATGGCTCCAGTCAGTTAAGCGTCTGCCTTCAGCTCAGGTCATGATCTCAGGGTCCTGGGATTGAGTCCCACATCAGGCTCTCTACTCAGTGGGGAGTCTGCTTCTCCCTCTGTGCTCTCCCTCTCTCTCTGTCTCTCAAATAAATAAATAAATAAAATCTTTAAAAAAATAATTAAGGTAATCCATTATATTAATAGGCTAAGAAAAATCACATGATTATATCAATAGATGAGGAAAAAGCATTTGGCAAAAACCAACATTCATTCATGATTTAAGATTCTCAGCAAACTAGGAGTAGAGGGCAACTTCCTCAATTTGATAAAGAATATCTACAAAAAACATACAACTAACATACCTAACTATAAGAAACTCAAAGCTTACCCACTAAGATCAGATACAAAACAAGGCTATCCCCTCTTACAACCCCCTTTTTACATTGTACTAGAAGTTCTAGCTTCTGTAATAAGACAAGGAAAGTAAAGAAAAGAGACAGATTGGGAAGGGAGAAATAAAACTGTTTTTGTTTTTTTTTTTAAAGATTTTATTTATTTATTTGAGACAGAATGAGAGAGAGAGAGAGAGAGCACATGAGAGGGGGGAGGGTCAGAGGGAGAAGCAGGCTCCCTGCCAAGCAGGGAGCCTGATGCGGGACTCGATCCAGGGACTCCAGGATCATGACCTGAGCCGAAGGCAGTCGCTTAACCAACTGAGCCACCCAGGCGCCCCAAAACTGGTTTTATTCACAGGTGACATGAGTGTCTATATAGAAAATCTGAAAGAATTAACAAAAACTCCTGGGACTAATAAGCAGTAATAGCAAGTTTGTAGAATACAGGATTAATGTACAAAAGTCAGCCATTTCCCCAGGTACCTGGAATGAACAAGTGGAATTTGAAATTAAAAACACATTTGCACTGACAGATGGTAATAACACTTAACATGGTGAGCATTTTGTACTGTATATAAGCATCAAATCACTGTGTTGTATCCCTGAAACTAATATAATATTGTATGTCAACTACACACCAATTAATTTTTTAAATACCATTTATATTACTACCAAAAAAAGTGAAATACATAGGTATAAATCTAACAAAATATGTGTAAGATCTATATAAGTACAAAATTCTAAGGAATGAAATCAAAGAACAACTGAAATGAAGAGATATTCCATGTTCATGGATAGGAAAACTCAATATTGTCAAGATCTCTTCCCAGTTTAATCTATAAATTCAATGCAATCCCAATCAGAATTCCAGCAATTTACTTTGTGAATATCAACAAACTCATTCTAAAGTTTATATGTGAGCTTCAAGTCATGAAAAGACATGAAGGAGGCTTAAATGCATATTACTAAGTGAAAGAAGCCAGTATGAAATGGCTATGTATTTTATGATTCCAACTATATGAACATTCTGGAAAAGGCAAAACTAGGAGACAGTAAAAAAATCAGTGGTTTCCATGGTTTCGGGCTGGGAGAAGAATAAATAGACAGAGCAGAGAGGATTTTTAGTGCAATGAAAACACCCTATATGATATTATAATGATAGATATGTATCATCATACATTTGTCCCAACCCATAAAATATATAATAGCAAGAGTGAACCCTAAGATAAATTATGGACTTTAGGTAGTTACATTTTTCAGTATAGGTTCATCAGGTATAATAAATGTACCGATTCAGTGGGAAATGTTGATAATGAAGGAGGCTATGTAAGAGTGGGGGTAAGGGGTATATGGGAAATTTCTGCATCTTCCTCTCAATCTTTTGTCAACCTAAAATTGCCCTAAAAAAAAAATCTTTACCAGAAAAAATTGTACTAGATAAAGATAAATATATTTAATTTTTAAAAAACAATATTGAGTGTCAGATTTGCATTAATGGTATGAAATCACTTAGGTTGAATACTGGCTCAGCAATTTTCTGATGCCTTTATTGGAAATTAACAGACACAGGATAGGATTCAAACTAGCCAGACATGGCAGACCTCATACTTTTTAGTTAGAGCTGCCATAATAAAAATGTAAACTATGTAGCATGTGAGATAAAGTTGGGGGCAGAGGCTAGGAAGGTGATGTAGAAACTGTTAGAGGAGGTGGAAAAATGGAAAAGAAACTGTTCTAGGAAGCTGGAGAAATGGCAACCCCTATTCTGTACTGGCAAAACAATTGGTAATACTATCTCTTGTGGTAACATGGAAGATTTACCTGATGAAAGAAACTATGGGACTTGGCAAAAGTGATCACCAGGTAAAATATTGCGTTGCATTTAGTTAGTTAAATGCTGGTTTAAATGCACTTACCTGGTTGCATTTAGCTGTATATTAGAAAGTAGTACAAAAAGAGATTAACTCAGGGGTGTCAGGGAGGACGCCAATGACCAATTTTAAAGTGAATTTGGAGTAAATAGAGGGGCATAACTTGAGATGAAGAGAAGTATACTTTGCATGCGTGAGGAATGTGAATAAATAGCTATTAGGGCTATGATTAAATTGATTACACTAATTGGCCCAGTTCTTCAGTTCTCTCTGTTTTCACATCCTTCACCATGTGTTATTGATTATTGCCTCACTAAAAAGACAAAACCTATTTTCACACTCCTTAAATCTGGACTAGCCTATACCTTACTTTGGCCAATAGTATAGCAGAAGTAACAGTATATTAATTCCAAATCTAAGCTGGAAGAAGTCTTGTGGGCTTTTTCTTGTTCTCCTTGGTTCCTCTACTTTCAGAATAAAAATATGTCTGGGTTAGCTTGCTAGAAAACAAAACATGTGAAACAGAGCTGAGTTGCCTCAGTCATCCCAACAGTGACTATCCTAGACCAGCTGATCTGTGGCCAGTTATTCAACTGAGTGAATCCAAACAAAACCAAAATAACTGTTCAGCCAAGCTCATCCTAAATCACTGACATACTTAATGTTTTGAAATGGTGAATTTTGAAGTGGTTTGCTGGGGCTCCTGGGTGGCTCATTCAGTTAAGCATCTGCCTTCGGCTCAGATTATGATCTCAGGGTCCTGGGATCAAGCCCCGCGTTGAGCTCCTTGCTCAGAGGGGAGTCTGCTTCTCCCTCTCCCTCTGCTATTTCCCCCACTTGTCTCCCTGGCTCTGTGTGTGTGTGTGTGTGTGTGTGTGTGTCAAATAAATAAATAAAATCTTTAAAAAAAATGAAGTGGTTTGTTATGCAGCATTATCATGGCAATGGATGACAAATACAGAAGGGAATTGTTCTAATTTCTACTTTCTCAGGAAGCAATAAATTCTGTATTTAAAAAGATATATCATTAAAGAAAGGTCTAAAAATAAAATTGGAAGTCATGGAGTTAATTAACTACAAGAAGAACAACGACCACAAACCTTATACATTGTCATAATAAAAAGACACATAGGTATACACACACGCGCGCACACACACACACACACAGAGAAAACAGATCTCGTGCAAAAAAAAAACTTGAAAAAAAAAACCAGAACAATTACATATTAGATTCCAAAACCACAAGAATATGCTGTATACAAAGTATACATCTAAAGCAGGGTGATTCAAAAAAGTTGAATGTAAAAAACTAAGATGAGCCAAGAAAATGCAAGGCAATTACAAAGAAACATAGAATAAAGAGAAATATTTTTAAAAGAGTAATCAACATCAGGAGTCCCTATTAATATTGAGAAAATTTAATCAAGGCAAAAACATCACATAAGACAGAGAAAAATGCTTTATAATAAAAATACAAAATACAATATTAAATCTTCAGTCAACTTCTATGCACCAAATAACATATCAATAACATTCATAATGCAAAACTCCAGGAAATACAATGAGAAGTAATAGAAACACAATATTAATAGGAGACTTTGTCTCAGTTCTCAAAGGCCAGAATAAATCAAGTAAATAAAAAATTACTAGGGTTTAAGGGCAAAATTAATAAATTTTATCTGATAAGTATAAAATGCTTTCAACTTCAGGAAATCAGAAGCTCTATCTTATTTTCACATATCTGTGACCGTTTCATAAAAGAAAACTAAATATTGATCTGCTTAACAATTCCCAGAAGCAGGTATAGTACCAAACAAGCTCTCTGTTCAAAATGTGATAGAGTTACAATATTTTTTAAAGTAATAAAAACAAAAACAAAACACCTGGAAATTAAAAGAGAAATATTAACTCTTGGACCAAAAAAGAGATCAAAATCCAAACCAAAGAATTTGAAAAAATAATAAGGATGATATATATCAGAACTTGTAAGATTCACCAAAACCAGTGTTCTCCTCTGTGAAAATTCATAGTCTTAATTAATTATATTTCTAAAACTGAGACATACTAATATGATCGTGGAAGTTCAATGTTAATGGGAATGTGTTTGAAGTTTCACAATTTAAAACATGATGCTGCCTCATGATTTGGGATACATTTGTTCTGTTTCATTCCCAACTGAATATACTGCAATACAATTCTGACATTGAACCACCTGGAGAGTTAACATCTGACTCCACAGGTTTAGGGCTTCATCTACCTGAGGACTGTCCTTCCTTCAGATGCCAGCTATATTTTGGGGGGTTGTCAGGCAACCTGGACTTCCAACAAACTGACTACAAATGTGAGGGTTCCCATAATCCCCTCATATTTGATAATGTACTAGAATGACTCAAAGAACTTGTAAAAGTGCTATTACTTAATGACTACAGTTTTACTATAAAAGATACATAGAATGAGTTCTGGAAGGGAATGATGCAGAGTTCCCATGCCATCTTCACATGGAGAAAGGACATGTCACCCTCTAGGCACATCATCCACTAAGCTTCTAATTGTGGTTTTATAATTTAGTCACAATTGATTAAATCGATTAAATCATCAGCCATGTAATTGAACTCAATCTCCAGTCCCACTCTGCTCCGTAGAGGTCGGGCTAACTCAGAGTCCCCAACTCTCAAAACATGTGTTTGATCTTCTGAGGACCAGACCCCATCCTGAAGCTATGTTGGGGCCTACCAAGAGTCACCCCATTAACCTAACACTGTATCACTCAGGAAATTCCAAGTGTTTTTATAGCTCTGCGCCAGGAACCTTGGACAAAGACCAGATATATTCTATCTTTATTTATATACTTTACTAATGTAACACAGTGTGTGATCATAGTAAGGAAGTTTCCCATCTGAACCAATCACAGAAGGAAAACAGATGGCTCACCAAAATTAGGATAATTTGGTTTTAACAAAGAGACTATTTATTAAGGTAAGGCTGGAGTATTGAGGAACCTCAAAGGATATTTCATTAAATCTGGGTTTACCCTAAGAATAGAAGGGAGCGGAGATTGAAGCATTTACCAGAATTCAGGGGGAGAGAATCACATACAAAAGCCACCTTGAGGGAAGTGACTGTTTTTTTGAGGGATAGCTGGAAGCAATGATTCAGAGAGGAAACAAAATATTTTGACCTCACTCTCTTCTCACTCTGTGATCTACTTCTGTAAGGCAGGCATCATCACTGGCTGAGCCTAGCTAGACCCCAGAGATAATAACAGTCCTTTGATGGAGTCCATGTAGGACAGCTTCCTGGGGGCATAGGGTAAGGTAAAGAATGATCTGGAGGGGCAAATCCAATATATTCAGCACACCATGAAAAGTGAGTGTTGAGTTTTATATAAGCTACTTCGACATTCATGGGCAATGATCTTTTGAGTTCACGTTTGGTAATGTTCATATTATGGTAGAAGCTGCCTAAAATTGAATTATTTTTAGATTTCCCAAAAAGTTTACTTGGTAATGACGCATTATTTTTTCAAGTGCTGCTGGATGCTATTGGTTAACTTTGAGGATTTTTACATCAATATGTGTAAGAAAGATTTTTTATTGTTCCTGATACCTTCTATTTGTACAAACAAGGACTCATTAAATTGTTTCACAAATATGAAACAAAAAATACCAAACCCTAGTGTCCACCTTTAGCCATACAAAGAACCGAATCTTGGAAGTTTTTTAAACCTAGGCTTTCCTTACCCACCATTTAAGGGGAATGGTAAGGGGGGAGAGAGATTTTACAGGGACCAGAGCTTTTCTGTTTGTTTGTTTGTTTTTATCTTTTTTTTATTTAAGTGTTTCTGTTTGTTTTTAAATCCTTCTCCGTACACTTGTATTATAGGCCTATTTTTTTTATTATGGTATATTAATCACCATACATCATTAGTTTTTGATATAGTGTTCCATGATTCATTGTTTGCGTATAACACCCAGTACTCCATGCAGTAGGTGCCCTCTTTAATACCCATCACCAGGCCAACCCATCCCCCCACCCCCTCCCCTCTAGAACCCTCAGTTTGTAGGCCTTTTAGAGCAGGTAGTTCCTTGGCCCATGTTAGGGCTGATAAACACTGCCCTTTCTTTTACTCTCTAGTTTTCCCAAAGCATCAGCATTAGAAGGATTTATTGTCCTAGTAAATAGGAAACTCAACATTATAATTTAGGAGTTGCTTGGGATTAAATTAATTAATATGTACAAAGCTACTATCACAGCCTCTGGTACAGTCTAAGTACCTCCCTTTTTCTTTTACAGAAAGATTTCAGTGGTTAATTCTAGAAAGTGAAATTCAGGTAGTTTATAGCATTGGTCATTCTGGCCATTCTGTGTATGTGTATATACTTGACTAATTCTGATAACTAAGATCTTAAGGAATAAAAGTGCATGTGAGCAAACACACACACACACACACACACACACACACACACCACCCCATCTGCCTAGCAATAATACTATTATTAGGCCATCTCATTTCTTCTTTTTTCTTTTTCTCTCTTCAAGGAATGTGCTTAATAAACAATTGGTAGAGTTAATGATTGGCCAGCTGTTCTCTTTGCAGAAAATGACTCTCTCTAATCTTTAGCTCTCTGCTAAAACTATGCAGATGACATTTGAGTACATAATTTTCCAGGTAATGCTAAGACAAATTGAAGGGTAGATTTTACTGGCAAATAGGAATGATTTTATGTTCCTCTCCCCAATCCAAAATTTTAATTGGATTGGTCAGATGCCTCCAATATGAACAGTTTAACATTTTAAGAGTATATTCATACAAATCACAGAAATTTTTAGTTGTTCTACTATGTCATAGATATTTCAACATAGCAATGCATATTTCAAAATCTCTTTTATATTTTTTTCAGGGACATTAAATCTTTCTGAGAAATAAACTTGATCAGAAATATTTAGAACCATTCAATAAGTACATGAACAATGACATGTTTTGATAAAAGACTAAACAGTTAAAATAATACAACCAATTTGTCACTTAAAACTGTTGCCATGTACACTTCTTCTTCATCCTCTTTAAATGTATTTGCCTACCCTTTACTTTGGTGTATTGGCAGGAATGTTAAAAAATACAGTTAGCATATAGATCAACATCAACTCTCCTAAATGTTCTGAGAGACTTCTTCAAAAAGACATGCACACATTGCAAAAGCCTGTGTGCTTATAATTTACTATAGTTCAAATGCTAGGCTGTATATTCTTGGTGCTAGTCAAACACTATAGAAATATTTAATGGTAAAGATAAACCAAGCATTTCTAGCCAGTCACTTTCAACTGAGATCAATACAGTGTAATGATGATTTAGGATGCTTCTTAGCTTAAGTAATTTTCCCTTGTCTCCTTTGAGATTGTAAATCTGACTAATTGCTTTACACTCTCTAGAACTGCTTCTTCTTGCTAAGTATAATTGCTATATCTGGATTCTTCTACGCCCCAAGTAATTTTATGGAGGGCTTACCTACTGATTTCATTATACTTCCAACTCTGATGCATCAGGCTCCATGCTGATGTTTACCTACTTCAGTATACTTGATAAATTAAATCCAGGCCTTGTTAATTTTACCCATTTGAGGCACAGTATCACAATGTAATATGGGTTAAATTAAACTAAAGACATTTTGGTTCTTCCACCGTGGAATATGCATTAGTTTACTTCAGTTTGACCACTAAAATACTAATACCAAAGGAAAAAATAATAAGACTATTTGTGAAATAGATGTGTTTGGGAAAAGAGTGGAAAAGTGAAAATATTCTATCATGGCTTAATCAGCTCTTAACTATAAAAGTGGATTGCATGGAAGATAAAAAGGAAAACGAGAACAATAAGAGTAGTAAAGAAGTGAAGAATAATTGTTACATGGTGCTAACATCCAATTGTAAAGCCATTATTTTGATAACCACAAAGAATTGCCCTTTAAACTTCAGCCCTAACAAAGTGGTTTTTGTTTTTTTTTTTTCCACTTAGACCAGATTATTTCAGTCCCATTAAGAAAATTAATCCAATTTGTTGAACTTTTCTGTTGCTTTGCCCCTGTGCTCACAGCTGGGGGAAAGGACAGTCCACAGGTTGTCAGTGGAGCCTCACTTCTTTGAAGTTTGTTAGGGTTATAGTTCCCTATGAAGATTTAATCTTGACTGTTTTCTCTGAGTAAAACCTTTGAGCAAATTCATTTGCATCGGCAGTGAGGTTTTATTCATCTGAAACAGTCCAAGAACAGTGTTCTCATCTTTCTTACTTTATCTTTGGAACGTTTCTCTGTAGAAAATGTGAGGTATATACCCTTTAAAATATGGAGTAGAAGAGGTTCAAGTCAGCTCTGAGATTTAAATGTTAAATAAAGCACAGCCTTTCCGAGGGAAATTATCCCTCTAATCAAAGCTTTAGGACATGGCATGGACATGTTGTTTTCCTACAAAGAATTCTTAGATGCTAACAAAAGTGGACATCTCTAACTTGGGTTGGTGTCACTTTAGGGGGAAAAATAAAACAAAAATTTTAAAGGATTTTCAAAGGTTATTTTGCCATAACCTGAGCAAGCTTTGGAGCAGGCCTTTCTTCAGTTGAGCCTCCAGAGGAGAATGCAGCATTGTAGAGGACCAGCAAAACCATTCCTGGACTTCTCCCCCATAGACACTTTGAGTTAGTGGGTTTTCTTTAAGCCACTAAGTCTGTGGTGATTTCTTATGCAGCAAAACTAATATAGTATTGAAGCCAGGAAACTCAAGTCTGGCCTATCTTTTTTTTTTTTTTTTTTTTTTTAATGTTTTAGGTCACGATACCTTGTAGAAATAAGGCACTTCACATCTCAGAGCCTGTTTCCTCATCTGTTAAAATAAACAGGGGGGATGATTTTAGTAAGATCAAAGATGCTCCAACCGTTTTATGTCATGAAACATTACATGAGAGGTCAATAGACAAAAACAGCTAAAATAAATCTCTTTTTATTGAGTAGGGGGAAGGTTCCTCAAATATCTGTCCTTCTACTTTATAACCCAAGAGTTATAAAGAGCACAGATTGAATATTTTTGGATCGGATCATTCTTAAAGTATCTGGATTCTTCTAGCATAAACATTTTATAATAGCCTCAAAAGACAAAAATAAGGAAGGAATATACACATTCATTCATCAAGTAGACAAGAGAAATTCCAGGCATATAGTATAAAATTTCATTTAGTACCAGATGGCATAGCTTCTGCCTCTGCTCACCCTTTCCCAATTATGCCTGTCTCTCTGAGGTATGCAGCAAACAAAAATAGTATAGGAGTTCAATGCCATTATCCTTAATGATTTTGACTTACAAATAAAATATAGAGTGCCTGGCTGGCTTAATCAGTAGAGCATTCAGCTCTTGATCCTGGGGTTGTGAGTTCAGGCCTCACGTTGGAGCTTACCTAAAAAGTACGTCTAGATCTACATCTAAGTCTAGAAATATATCTATTTCAAGGTCATGTAACATATACTTTAAGAAACAAACCAAAAATCCATCCAAACTCGGTAGGAAGATATCAGTTAGCTGTGTGTGCGCGCGCGTGTGTGTGTGTGTTGTTTGGGGATTAATAGTACTGGTAACAGTCATACTCAGTTCTTTAACCCCTTATCTACATCCTTTGATTAGAGAATTTGCAGTTCCTCTAAAAGTAGAGTATATTTACCTACCCCTCACATTTGGGCTTCGCCATGTTATTTGTTTTGCCTAATGGCATATGAGCAGGTGGGGCAGTGTGCCAGTTCCAAGATTAGACCTTAAGATACCTCCCATCTTTTTTTATGTTCTCTTTTACCTCTGTCATTTCCATGTGAAGGACATGCACTAACTATCCAGTTGGTCCAAGGAGGATGAAAGACACATGAAGAGAGCTGCCTCAAACAACCTACAGATCTGCAATTAGAAGCAAAATTGCTCAAGCTAGCCCAGCCTGAAGAAGGATTGGTCACCTGAACCAGTCTAAATCAGTCAAGTCTACTGAACCACAGATCTTTGCAAATAATTGATTGCTGTTTTAAGTCATCAAGTGTTGGGGTAGTTTGTTATATAGTGTTACTGGCATATAGCTAATGTATACACTGAGCAAAGATGTTAGAAAGAAAAGTCTTACTCTCTTGCATTTAGCTTTTCAAAATACACTACATACTTTCCCTTATGTATGCTAATAATTTAAACCTCTTAAAAATTTTATTACTGATAGTTTTCTATCTGCCCAACTAGTGACTGTACACCAGAGAAGGGTTGGTAAAATTGTTCTATAATGGAAAAATGTCAATATTGGAAACATTAAAAGGCCAGAGAAAACATGTAATTGATATTATAGAGAACTAATGATCATTAAGGTATTCTAAATAGCTAATGTCTTCAACTGTACAAAAAGCATTGCTATCAAATGGAAGTTTTTAGAATATGAAGCTTGTTATTTGGTGCATACACACGTATCATTGCTATGCCTTGGTGGTGGATTAACCTTTTTATCATGCAAAGTTCCTTTTGGTCTGGTCATTTTCTTTGCTCTGAAGTCTATTTTATCTGATATTAACATAGCCACTCCTGCTTTCTTTTGATTAATGTTTGCATGACACATATTTTTCCATTGTCTTACTTTCTACCTATATCATTATATGTGAAGTGAATTTCTTATAGACAGAATATGGTTTAATAATTTTTATTCATTCTGTCAAACTGTTTTTTGATTAGTGTATCTAGACCATTTATAGTTAGCAAAAATACTGGTTTGTTACGGCTAAAATCTGAAGTTTTGTTTTCTTTTTTTGTTTTCTGGTTTTCTTTTTCCTGCCTTCTTTGTTTCATTTTTTTTATTTTTTTTTAAAGTTTTATTTATTTGACAGAGAGATACACAGCGAGAGAGGGAACACAAGCACGGGGAGTGGGAGAGGGAGAAGCAGGCTTCCCGCCGAGGAGGGAGCCTGACGTGGGGCTCGATTCCAAGACCCTGAGATCATGACCTGAGCTGAAGGCAGATGCTTAACAACTGAGCCACCCAGGAGCCCCCTTCTTTTTATTTTAGAAAGAGAGAGCCAGGGGGAGGGGCAGAGGGGGAGAGAGAGAGAGAGTCTTAAGCAGACTGTGCACTGAGCACAGAGCCTTACTTGAAGTTCAGTCTCACAACCCTGAGATCACTACCTGAGCTGAAATCAAGAGTCGGACACCTAACCGACTGTGCTACCCAGGTGCACCTCTTTTTTCTGCTTTCTTAAGGCTTATGTGAACATATTTTAGAATTCCACTTTATCTGTAGTGTTTTTGAATGTCCCTGCCACATTCTTTTTAACAGCTTCATGGAATTCCATTGTATGGATATACCATAACCTATTTAATCAGCTCCTAGTCCATTCCTTGTTCACAAACATAGACTCTTTGAATTGATCTAACATCTGCAACTCCATACCTTTTTCAGCTGTGATATTTACTATATTAGGAATTTTTTTCTAAAACAGTATTTACAGTTTATTTTCCCCAGTAAAAGTGGTGATATTATTGAAAAGTTATAGCCTCGTTGGACCTCGTTTGTCATATGCCATGTAATGCATACAAATATACTTATATTTTCTCAGGCCTTACTAGCAAATAAAAATAGAATCATATTAATAGCAATACAGATTGTTTTGCCTCTAACAGCAAGCTCTGTTATGAAACTCCTAATACTCCCGTGCATATATTTTTCTCAATGGCTCTGGGCATGCCTTTCATGTCTATTAATACAGCCCTCTTTGCAATAATGTGGCAGGAACTATTTTTCTCTTCTTTTCTAGCTCTTAGTTTCCTGAGGTGATGTGACAGATACATCTGATGTCCATTGAGTCATTTGAAGGATTCTCAATAACGCTAATACAATTTCTCCTAAAGAGATTTTGTTTGTGTGCAATGTTATCACACTGTGTTGGAGATTTTTTTGGTATTAGAAATAGAATTACTATTTTTCTGGTCGGGGAATTGGTTTGTTTTTAAGGATGTGTCTGTGGAGTACCAAATTCAGTGGATAACTTTTTGTTAGCCAGCTAATTTTAAAGCTATAGATCTGAAGTGGTTTATGCTTAACTAACTAATCAATTTAACTGTCATAATTCCTATATCTTAAACTATGTGTTCCATGGTTATAATCAAAATTTCCATACCAGTATTTTTACTCAGTATTATTAGCATGACCATGAGTTGTTCATAATCAGATATATAATTTCTTAAGTCAGTCAATTAATCAGTACTCATCAACAAAGATATTTCTTAAATATTGACTCATTCAAGTAGCAGTTGATTCAGTGGTCCTGCATTACAGTTTGACTGTATCATCAAAAAGCAGCAGATGCATTATTACATTTCCTTTAAATTGGTAAGAAGTCAGTATTCAAACCATTAAATAAGGTGCTAATGCTCTAATTCAAAGTTCTTCAGCTTCAGGGCATTGAATTAAATCTTCTAACAGTGTAAAAGATTTTTTTCCAGGTAATTTTCTATTTCATTACCATATGTGATGCACAAGAGTATAGCTACACATCAACTCGGCTTTTGGGCTGATAGGTTTTTTACTGAGTATTTATAGAGCATATTATTCCACGTTGTAAGGCTCAGCGCATCATGCAGATCTTTTCAAATTTATTATTATGACTTCCCTACAAAAGGCATATCCATTTTAATGATTAAAAAAAAAAAAAAAAACTGTGAAAACTTTGACCTTTTGACCCACCAAATCAGCACATAAATGCAAACTTCTTAACCAGGGCATCCAGTGTGTCATGCATTTCCCCATAAAGCCTCATCAGGTTGTCTTCACTGCATCAGTCTGAAAGAACACTAAGTCTCCTGCAAAATTACATTTCATGGGCAACTTGCATTAATACAATGTCTGGCAGGAAGAAATGGCAGCTTTGCAGTGACATGTATAAGTTTTTATTGGTTTAAAAACAAGTCTTATGTGGTGCCTGGGTAGCACAGTTGGAGAAGCGTCCCACTCTTTTTTGTTTCGGCTCAGGTCATGATCTCGGGATTGTGAGACTGAGCCCTGAGTCAGGCTCTGTGCCCATTGCAGAGTCTGCTTGAGAGTCTGTGCCTCTGCACCCCACCTCAAATAAATAAATAAATAAAATCTAAAAAAAAAGAAAAGAAAAAAATAAAAAGTCATACAATTTACATGTGACATTCTACTACAGACATCTTTCAGACCTCTTCACAATGATTAAATGAATAGGCTTGAGTCTGGAGACAGCCAGCCTGGCTTAAAATCCTGGGTTGGGCACTAAAGGATCTGAACTTAGGCTGGTTACTTATTTATTAGGCCTCAGTTTCTTCATCTGTAGAATGAGGCTAGTTTTAATACCAACCCTCATATACTTGAGAAATCACTAAGTAAGATTATTCACATAAAGCATTTAGCAGAATTCCTAACTCTTAATGCAAAAAATGTTAAAAATCATAATTGTTATATTTATAAGCTGATATACTACCAGACTTGCTAGTGCACTTTCATAATAATTGCACCAGAACATGTGGCCAAAGATTACTTAAGGAACAAGAAGAAGAGAAAAATCAAAGTCAAAAATTTCTAAATGCTAAAAATCATGAGAGATCTGTTGTTTTATTTGCTTGGGTATCGATGTTATAAAAATATAATACTCAAAAGCCCACATCATCTATAAAGGAATACAAAACAGGCATTCCATCTATATAAATAGGTAATTCTGGGAAGTGAACCCCTGCAATAAACACTAAAGTAAGCTTTAGAAACAGACATTTAAATCTTCATTCTTAACATTTTTCAAAAGCTCATCTTCTTATTTTAGTCTTTAAAACAGAACGTACCTTACTAAATATGCCTTATTTCTGTCTCTCAAGATGCCATTACATTTACTTACTGAGCCACTTTTTGAGGGTAAGAAATAAAACATACACATTGCTTTCCGGAGTTCAAAATCATATTGTCTCTTTAAATTAACAACCATCTCTCCAGCAGAGGGAGCAAATAAGTTTCTGTGTTTCCCCATTTTATCGAAAAGAACTCTGAATTCCAATGTGCTATTGGATAAACCATTTTGAATAAGAGGCTATATTAAAGAATATATTTGTAACAAAAACGTATTCAAGTAAACTCAATAGTGAATATTAAATGCTGATAAAATATGCATATGTGTAGAGCCTAAGCTTTTCATTTTTCTAGAGGCACTATATTTGTGAAAATTTAATTCATAATATTAGCCAAAGGGAGAAAAAAAATTTTAAACTCTTGAAATGCTAAAGTATATATGTGCATTTTCAGCAATAATCCATTCTAGAGTTTTTGGGTTTTATTTTTTTACCTGCCTCTCAGGAAACTAGTAGTAGAGAAGCATGTCAAATAAACAGTAGAAAAACATTATTACATATTCTGGAATAAACTTTTTATTAATTAACTGTATATATTAAATTCACATTGAAATATTATAATTTAATTATTTAGGCTTCAAAATCACAATATTTAGGTTGTGATTTATCTTATGTTTAGTACCAAATCATTTAAATAATTTTAAAGTAGCTTTAAATAGGTATTCCTGGCCTAGGTAGGCTGTTTGTAGATTGCTTTATAAGTTTCAAAGATTTCCCCATCTGTTACTGCATCGGATAAGATGGTAAGTAGAGCAGTCCTCCATTAAAATGACTCATTGAGTCAGTGTAAGGCGCAGTGATAATGCCCTCCAACCCCTTATTTAATTCTTGAAGTGGAAAAAAATCTTTGGTCTGAGACGTGCACAGACTTAAGGTTGTTTTTGCAGATATCCATCATGTAGATGGGAAATGAAGTCTTGCTTGAGAATGGAGGGAGCCATTTTCAAACTGCTTCTGTAGCCCTATAGAATTTTTTTTTTCCCCCACAACAGTTCACGGTGTGTTTACATCCCCTCCCCCCAGCATCTTTAGAATGTTACGGAGTTTGTACCTGCTCCTAGTGAAGGGTGGTGATAAAGATTTTTCAGCCTGTTCCCCGACCTTAAAGGTCACAGTTAAAACAGTGCCTTAAGAGTTGGCTCTGCCAGCATGTACTGAGGGGGAGGGGAATTTGAACCGGGAAAGCTTCATAGACTCCATGGCAAGGAAGTTGAACCCCCTTAAGAGTCAGTGGGAATAGCAAAAGGGCGCAGAGACCAGGATCCAGGGTTAAAGTATATAGTTATTTGGGGAGGGAGAAGAGAGGAAGGCATGGCGAAGGGGTCTTGAGAACTGAGAGAGGTGGGCTTAAAGAATTTTATTGTGAAGGATTTGTACCAGGCTGAGGAGTTGAGCTTTGTCTTCGAAGCAGTGAGGAGTTATTCAAGGGTGTTTGTTTGCTTTAATTGGACCTAGGTATAGAACTGGATTTATCATAATCCGATTAATCATTGATTCATGCCTGGCCCACTGTTTTAGTTTCCTATTACTGCTGTAACAAACTTAGTGCCTTAAAATAATAGGAATTTATTATCTTACAATTCTGGAGGTCAAAAGTCCAAAATCAGTTTCACTAGGCCAACATCAAGGTATTGGCAGGGCTGGTTCTTTCTGAAGTCTAGGGGAGGAATGGGTTCCTTGCCTTTTCCAGCTTCTAGAGGTGCCAGCATTCCTTGACTTTTGGCCTTACCCATCATCTTTGGAAACAGCATAGCAACTTCTTTCCTCTCTGACCTCTGCTTCTATCCTGACACCTCTTTCTGACTTATCTTCCTGCCTCCCTCTTACCTACAAGGACCCTTTGTGATTACACTGGGCCCAGGATAATCTGTCCAACTCAACACCTTTAATCACATCAGCAAAGTCCCTTTTCCCACCTGTAACACATTTACCGATTCTGGGGATTAGGACATAGACATCTTTGCTAGGCTATTATTCAGCCAGCCACACACAACCCACCTTTATTAATTTAGTTGCTTTTAATGTAATAATAGCTGTGAACTCTCTACCCTAAAAAAAAAAAAGTTATAATGACAATAAAATCCTATTTTATTCAGTTTTTCTTTCATAGTCTTAGGAATAATAAATTAGTAGTCTTAAGAATTAATGATTATTCTGAGAGATCCTAATAAGCCTTGAAAATTTATTATAGACTGTAAATATAGATTTCCATTCTTACAGAAAATATTTTTTATATATACCTAATGAATTTAGTATTTATAAATTTTTATTATGTATCCTGGATCTAGGTCTGATATGATGGATTTCTTGAGTCAGCTGATCTCTATTTAATATATAAATTTTATATAAATATATATATTTTTATAAATATATAGTCAAGTGCAAGCAGCTTCAAACACTGGTAGTACTTCTTACTTCTATTTTAATTACAAAGATGGGAGAGAAGAGCACATAAATCAAATATTCCAGTCTGATATTATCCCTCAACACGACAGATTGTACTTACTACAAAAGAAAATTATCACCTTCCCTAAAAAGGCTTACCAGGGCTTATTCACCAGCACCTTCCTGACTGTTCTTCAGAGATGACTTCCATTTGCTTGTTCCACTAAATGAGAAAAACAATGCCTCCCTCTCCAATTCCAAATGCCTGAAGGAAATGTTGTGATGATTTCAATGATTTAATTAAGTCCCTTGGTTCATAATTGGTATCTCCTCCCCACTGTTAATAATTCACAAGGCAAAAAAGTGACCCTTTTGTCAGAGAGTACCACGTCTGTGCCTCTGGTCCAAGCCAGAAAGCCCTGAGCCCTCTCTCTCTTCGTGTCCAGTACTTTGCTCCTCCCTCCAAAAGTCTCCTGAATCTGTCTGCTGCTTTCTCCTTTCCTACTGCATTATCCTTGCCAGGGACACTATCTCTCACTGTGAGTTAACTGGCCTCCAGACCAGCTCATTCCAGTTCACGCTACACACTGTAGCCAAACTTATTTCATTAAAATGTGAAAGAAGTTCCTATTTCAATCCTGATTTCTAATTGCGCCCAGTATAATGCCTAAACTTCTTCACATGGTTTACAAGAACCTTAATTTGGATTTGCCTGATTTTCCCGTTTCCTTCCTGCCATTCCTCTATGCTCTAGGCAAAGTGATTGTTTATTTCAGTCTTTGGACCACTTAACTTTATCACCCCTTTCCCTAAGTCAGGTTCTCTGACATTTTGGACCAGTTCATTCTTAGCTGTGGGGGCTCTCCTGTGCATTATAGGATGTTCGGCCGCAGCAGCAGCCTCTGCCCGCCTGATGACAGTAGCATCCACCCCCTAGACAACGAAAAATGTCCCCAGATCTGCCAGATGTCCCCAGGGGGTTTACGTCATCTCCCACTGAGAATCACTGACCTGAGTGAACTAACCCAGTCCATGATTTTATATACCAGATGTGACAAGAGTTTTAAAAGATACATCTCTTCTCTCCCTTCTTCCCTTACCCTCCTCTCTCCCTCTCTAATAGCAGTCCAGGGGTAAAGTCATTCAGTGTTGATGTGTAAGTCCAAGACTGTTGGGAACCCAGTTTTCTTTGGCTTCATCAAAATAAAAGTTTTTCCCTCATCCACATAACCTAAGATGGTTTGCCACCACTGTTCACATTCTAGCCAACAGGAAGATAAAAACCCAGAGAAGTGAGTGAGTCTTTTCCTTTTAAGAGTATAACCTAAATGCACACACACATCACTTCTACTAGCTTTAAAGGAGGCTGGGAAATATAAAAAATCAAGTTTCCATTGCAAAAGTGATATTAATAAACAAATGAATAAATAAAAAATTGAAGTGGGAAGAATGCATATCAGGGAACAATTATCAGTTTTTGCCACAACTTGTTCCTTGACCACCGAAATATCTTATGTGCACCTTACTTAAAAGGAATACATTCACCTCTTGCCCAAGGAAAACAACTACAAAATTCCAGCCAGTTACTACACCTACATCAAAGTCCAGGATCTCTAAGAAATAGTCTTCTCCATTCTCCTGATTAGGTAACTATGAAGTAAAAAGGAAGGTAATGTGTACCCCATCACTATATACACACATTTGCTCACAAACTTAATACCAATGATGTCATAGGAGCAAGATAACAGTAGTTTTGAAATAAAATAAATAAATAAGAACTTTCCTCCAAAAGAGGTAAGGATAGAAAATGCACAGAAGAACAGAACAGAAAAGAAAAGAGAGGGGAGGAAAGGAGAGAAGAGGAGAGGGAAGGGGAGGGGAGGGGAGAAGAGGAGAGGAGAAAAAAGGAAAGGAGGAGGGGAGGGGGGAGGAGGAGAGGGGAGGAGGGGAGAAGGAAAGGAGAGAAGGAAAGGAGAGAAGGAAGGAAGGAAGAGAGGAAATGCATAGTAATCTCTGGTCCACAGGAATTATCTACTCGTGCTAGACAGAAGCTGGGAAGACACCTACCCTGAGTATAGTTCCTGACCTGGGAAAGCCTATCTGGCAGCCCCTGATTCCTGCACCCCTAATATTACCTCCAGGATTCTTTTGTTCTTATTCTTTGTGGTCATATCAATAGTGGGAAAGAAAGGGAAGGATGCCCTTTCTAGGGGCTACACTTTTGCAACCTATTTCCTGCTACTTCAGGTTTGGGTCCCTGAGGAGCTGAAATAGTCACAGGTTTTTCTAGGTCAGGATCATAGGGTTTTTTTTTGCTTAAGGTAAATTTCTTGTTCTAGTCCCCATTTGCAAGATTTTAAGAAGTTTTGAACCTAAAGACTTTTACTTACTAGCCTCTTACCCTTCCATTCTCCCTCTTCTCTCAATTTAATTATGGCTTCTTTTAGAATTTGAAAGAATAAGCTTCAGAATAAGACAATCTCTGTAATCTGTTCTTTGCTACTTACTGACAGAAATATATAACAGGACAAAATCTTGGGGCCACAGTCTTATCTCCTATTAAAGCTACCCCCTCAGAGCTGTCCTTTTCAACTGCTTTAATTAATTTAATTGATTTGGGGTAAGATACAGTTGGTTTTTTTTCAATGATGCAGAGCCCAGCTTACCAGACCCTCATTCATCATAGGTCATAATATTCTTGTGGATATTTTTTCTATCTTTACCAGCATCTAACACCAAGTATGACTCTTAGCAAGTGTTCAGTAACCGGTTTTCAGTGAACTTTAAAAGGTAACTAACTATACAAGGCCTGTGAAAAGCACCAAATTGATGGAAGGCTTGGCATAGGATGTCTAAAGGAGAGATCACTATGGCTGTGATTGCTACAAAATCCTATGCAAGGGGTAGGATTTAATGGAGAATTTTCCATGTCATGGAATTTTTTTTTTAACTTCAGTTATATTATTAAACCTTCAGATCAATCCCATGAGATAAATGATACATAAGCAGTTTACAAATGACAAAACTGAACTTGAAATCTTCCTTCTTTTAAAAAACAAAATTCAACTGAGTAAATTTTATTATTGGCCTTATTCAGTGATTTATTAATTGGACAGCATCCAGTCTAACAGAAAGTAGCTCTATGGAGCTATATAAAATAAAAGACTTTTATAGGGAGATAGGAGCAGGAATAAAGAAATTATACTCAGCAAAAAAAGTTGTTTGGTTATTGCAAGGTTACTTTCCTTTAAGGGATGGTAGGGGTCTCCTAGACAAATGACCTAACTAGTGTTGGTCAGGGGATACCTGCATTGACTGATTTAAGATTCCATTTTTGGGAGAGCTGAAACTGTAATTTAGTCTCAGTTTGGTGACACGGGGCTTAGCATAAGCAGCTCCATTTGGGGCCTACCATCTTGTTATTAATGTTTCTCATTGTGGCACTACTAGTAAGAGCCAGAGGTTGAAATCAAACCGACTTCTTCCAAATTTCAAAATCTTTGGTCTTCTTATTCTTTAGAACTGTCTCTTGTGATTTAAACAGGCCAAGGAGAATTGGGGAGAGTATTCTAAACACGGGGACAAGTCATAAGCAAATGGTGTCAACGAGAGAAGAGTGTTTGGAAGAAACTTATGTGTATAGATCAGCCTGGATTAGGGAGAAGGAGGGATTTTGTATAGAAAAGAAATTAATGAGATATTAAATGGGAATACCCTGACTTCCAAAGGTAGTTTTGATAGTAGTTTGGTAACTAATGCTCCTTGAATGGGCCTCCATTTTGCTGAATTCCAGTAGAGAGCAAGTTGTATTATAGCAATCCTTTATTTTATGGATAGGATTTTTTAATGCTTACCCTCTTCCTTTTATGAGATAATTATTGTTTGATTATCTGGAATAATAATATGTTGTTATTTTTACTACATTAAGGAAAAATTGAGATTTTTTTCCTTTACAAATACAATTCATGCTTAATATTTATTTTCTTCATTTATTGCCACTGCCACAAATAACAATGAAGTAAATGATGTTTTTCATTTTCCTTGAAAAAATATTTAGAAAAAGTTACTTTATTTGGAGGGTAGAATCATGGCTTTTTTTCTCTGAATGCTTTTATCTAACATAAGAAATACAAAGAGGCACAAATGAGTTGATTATCTTGGTATCCATTTTAGCAATCTGGTTTCATTATTAGTGAATTCATTATCATGGAGGAGTTTCAAAAGAAAAATTAAGGTATTTGAGGGTCACTTAATTGGATAAATGGATCTTGGTAATTAGACTTTTTGGGAAAGATAATGTATTTGTCAGATGTATTTACCAAGTTCATTTAATAAATATCCCCAGGATGTTAGTTCCTCTTGTATTTAATCGTAATGGGTTTCTATACATATCCTGAGGATATTAGGGAATTTCCTGTTCTGTTAATGGGCTGCTCCAAATTTTCTCTTAGTTTCAGACATGACAGAGATCTCATCCCAGCATTAATGACTATTTAAAGAGTATTGACTAGAGTAGGTGATTAGCAACAGGAAATAGGGTTTATGTAATTGAAATTTATCTTGAACCAAAGGAGACAGAGAAGGGAGGAGAAAGAAAAGGTCGCAAGGTCTGACAGTTTCCTACATGCCATTGGATTTTGAAGACTGAAAAAGGATACCTTTGCTCTTAAATCAATGTTATTAACTGGCTCATTTGAATCTCTTTTTTAATCTATAGGTGTTTTTTTTTTTTATAGTAGCTCATATAGGCAAGACAATTTCACCATGCACTCAAATAAGGCATTTACCATAAACCAGTAAAAGTCCTAAAATTTATAAAATGGATAGAAAGAATTTATTGGTTTCACCAATCAATCAATAGCATGTAATCACACGTGGCACTTTTCAGAGTTATATCAACTGTCTAAAAACATACAAAAAAGACGTGTTTTGTTTTTTTTTATTTTTTATTGTTATGTTAATCCCCATACATTACATCATTAGTTTTAGATATAGTGTTCCATGATTCATTGTTTGTGCATAACACCCAGTGCTCCATGCAGAACGTGCCCTCCTCAATATCCATCACCAGGCTAACCCATCCTCCCACCCCCCTCCCCTCTAGAACCCTCAGTTTGTTTTTCAGAGTCCATTGGCTCTCATGGTTCGTCTACCCCTCCAATTTCCCCCCCTTCCTTCTTCCCCTCCTGCTACATTCTTCTTCTTTTTTTTTTCTTTCTTAACATATATTGCATTATTTGTTTCAGAGGTACAGATCTGAGATTCAACAGTCTTGCACAATTTGACCCATGTAGTGACAATGAAGAATTTACATGATCTTAAAGTGGAAAAGAAAAAACAAGATGCTAATAAGGTTAGAAGTTTGGATAGTTACATGTTGAGAATAAGTTCAGACTAGAAGTATCAAGCCAAATCAAATTCAGGATAACACAAGGTATGTAAAATCACATGTACTTTAAAGTCTTCACAAATGTGAATTAAGGGAGCACCTGGGTGGCTCAGTCTTTAAGCATCTGCCTTTGGCTCAGGTCATGATCCCAGAGTCCTGGGATCAAGCCCCACATCAGGCTCCCTGCTCGGGGGAAGCCTGCTTCTCCCTCTCCCACTCCCCCTGCTTGTGTTCCCTCTCTGGCTGTCTCTCTCTCTCTGTCAAATAAATAAAACCTTTAAAAATAAATGTGAATTAAGTGTCTCAAATCTTGTTGAGGTTCAAGCAGGCACATATAAATAGACAAAATAATATACGAGGAACCATCATTACTTTTACTCCTCAAATTCAATCAAAGTGATCCTTTAATGATCAATTTGGTAAGGTGAGCATAGGATACAAAATTTCTATAGCAATTGAAGTAATAAAAAGAGCAACTCAACAGTTTTTCTTATGTGCTGTCACTGACATAATTTGCAGGAAAAGTACAGTCTAAAAGAACTCTAGACAGAATTCTCCTAGCAAAATGCATCAATGGAGATGGCAGATTGCAGAAAACCTGGAGTGATGGGAAAAGTAGAAGCTCAGGCATGTATCAGACCTGTTTATATCTAACTTCCTCATTTCTAGGTCACAACTTTGGGTGAATCATTTAATTTATCATAGCCTCAGTTTCTTAATCTCTGAAGTAATGATGATAATGCATGTCTCAGGAAAGATAACGAGACAAAGACAGGAGTAAATGTATACAAAAGTCCTTACACAATTCCTGACACATAATAGACATTTTTAAAAAATATGGTATTTTTTTCCAACCAAATGAAACATGAAGGCCTTTTTCTTATAATACAATTGGAAAACTACAAAACCAAAGTGACATTGTGTCAAGCAGAGAATACAAATTAGCATTTATCCTTTTGTTAATAATGAAATTGGAAACATTTTAAACTCAAGGTTTATTTCTATATAATTGGAGGGTCACCCACCTACTATAAGGTTAATATTATATACTATCATAAAATTCGGTAAATAAAAATAGCCAAAATGCTTGCCCAGGTTCTGTCTCCTGTTGTGATTTAAAGGTCAGAATATAAGTTGTGTTTTTCAATAATGTGCATCTTAAGCCCTCTTAACTCACCAGAAATGCAGTTATTAGAAACTTTGCCTTGAATGACCTATACTTTCTCACCTTTAATTTATCATATACAACACTTTTTTTTCAAATTTCTGTATGTCTATATGTCTTATCAGGAACTCTGGAGGATGTATTCGGCACAGGTAATATGCTTCCATGTAGATCATGAATTTTTAATATAGGCGTCTACAGCTATAAATTTCCTTCTAAGCACTGCTTTAGCTATATGCCACACATTTTGTATGTGTATCTTCATTTCTACTTATTTCAGAGTTTTTTCTAATTTCTCTTGTGATTTCTTCTTTGACCCAAACATTATTTAGGAGTGTGCTGTTTAATTTCCACATTGTGGATTTTCCAGGTTTCTTTCTTGCTGGTTTATATATAATTTCATTTCATTGTAGTCAAATAACATACTTTGTATGATTTCAATCTTTTTAAATGTATTGACGTTTATTATATGGCCTACCATATGTCCTATCCTGGACATTGTTCCATGTGTATTCAAGAAGAATGTGGATTCTACCATCATTGGATGGAGCATTCTATACACATCTCTTAGATCTAGTTCATTCATAGTGATATTCAGGTCCTCTGTTTTTTGTTGATCTTCTGTTTGGTTGTTCTATACATTATTTAAAGTTGGTTACTGAAGTCTACAATTATTACTTTTATTTTTGGTGTGGCTGCCCATCCATCTTTGCCTTGGAACTCTCTATCATACTCCCACAACCCACATGGTTATTGCAATGCAGCTTCAAAGGGCCACGTTTGTACAATGTTCCTCGGTCCCACTCATACCCCAGGGATTGAGAGAGGTCAGGAGCACACATCCAAACCCAAACTGATCCAATCAGTTATCCCCATTTCCTAAGGAAATTAGGAATTGGACACGAACTTATCCACATTATTTTCCATGCAACAAATAATGACTTATACAAGGAATAGAAAACTGAGGAAGCTGGCTTTAATCAGATTTACAAACAGACATAGGAAAGAATAAGCACATGTATGCAAAAGATTTCTCTGGTATCTTTTCGCCCTCTATTCAACTCAATCTGTTCTTTTTTTTTTTTTTTTTTTTTTTAAGATTTTATTTATTTATTTGAGAGAGAGAGAGTGAGCATGAGCAGGAGGCGGGGGAGGGAGGGGCAGAGGGAGAGGGAGAAGCGACTCCCCACTGAGCAGGGAGCCTGATGCAGGCCTCAATCCCAGGACCCTGAGATCATGACCTGAGCCAAAGGCAGATGCCTAACAACTGAGCTACTCAGGTGCCCCTTACTCAATCTGTTCTTAAGGTTTGACTATAACTCTGACCTTGAGTTGCATGAAACACCTCAACAATATCAAAATGCATATCCCCTTTTTACTTACACTAGCTTCAAGAGGTTTCTATTTATTTCTACCAGAAAAGATCAATAAATATACAGTGGAAGTATTTCTGTTGTAGTAATGAATAGTTCAGTATATAAAATAAAATTTAGGCCCGGTTGAAGATATCACCTAGAACTAGCATTCTCAAAAGAATGTCAGTTGTAGAAAATGGAATAAATTCTTTTAATAAAAATTTCCAGGAACACTTGGGTGGCTCAATTGGTTAAGCGTCTGACTCTTGATTTCAGTTCAGGTCATGATTTCAGGGTGCTGATCTCAGGGTTGTGAGATCAAGTCCCAGGTGGACTCCATGCTGAGTGCAGAGTCCACTTGAGATTCTCTCTCTTTCCCTCTGCTGCTCCCCACAACTCACACATACATGCACTGTCTAAATAAATTAATAAATAAAATCTTTTTAAAAATTTCCAGCAAGAGATTTAAATCTAGAAAGTTAGCCTAAGAAAATCAGGGATAAACACAAAAACATATGTATAAGTAGACCACAGTCACAATATTTATAATAGCAAAGAACGTCAAAAAATTAGAAATTACATGTTCAAAATTGTGGGATTCATTAAATAGTATAAATTGCCTCACATTCATATAAAAAATATCCAGGGGTGCCTGGGTGGCTCAGTTGGTTAAGCGTCTGACTTCTGCTCAGGTCATGATCTTAGAGTCCTGTGATCGAGCCCCTTGCTGGGCTCCCCACTCAGTGGTAAGTCTGCTTGTCCCTCTCCCTCTCCTTCTGCTCCCCCCACCCCGTTCATTCTCTCTCTCTCTCTCTCTCTCTCAAATAAGTAAACAAAATCTTTAAAAAAAAATCTACACTATGATAAAATTACACAGATGTATCTATCTAAATATGGAAGAGTTTCTGTGAATTATTAAAGAATCCAAATAATTTTGAAAATAATCTAACTTTTACAAATAAGTCTGTATGTGTGTGTTTTCATGTACATGTATGTGTGTATGTGAACTAAAAATATTACATGGATATATGGCAATGTATTAACAATTATTAATCCCTGGTTTGTGGGCTGAAGGTAAATTTTTGCTATTTTTTTAAACTGGTAGTTTGCATTATTTATAATAAGTATATATTATGTAATTATAAGAAATAAAGCTATTTTCAATTTGAGGGGGGGTAAAAAAGAAATGTACATTACCAGAGAAAATTTTTATGTTGAGAAAAAGGCCAGAGAAACTCAAGCATTAAAAGATAAACATAAAGTAGAGTCAAAGACCAAATCTTAAGGCCCTGAGAAAAGGCTTAATTTCCAGGTAGTGTGAAAGAACTCCTGAGGAATAGGTTATTTCTCTTTTAATAACTCTAGAAAGGTAAGTAGGGCAGTCTGGTAAGGGATAGAAAGAGAAGTTCAGGTTTGATGAATAGAGTTTTATCCTAAATACCCTGAAGAAATTTTTTAGATTATCTTGCTGGAATAAAAAGTGATAGGAATGCTGGTAGTGTGGGCTTAGGCGATTAACTTTAAATTGCTTTAAATTAATTTAATAAGTCATCTTTCACCGTTCAAATCATCTTTTTGCCCATTTTGTTTCCTCTGCCCCATCTCAACTCTGTTCAGTTCTGTGAGTTCCAGCTGGAACCAAAGCAAGAGCGTCCCAAGTGTTCTCTCTCTTCGTTTGGCTGATGGGAGCCTAGGAAAGGAGCGTGGACAGTGAGACCAGAGTAAAGGTTCTGTGGGCAGGCCTTGCTGCCACCTAAGGCAGAACAGAGCTTTTCTTCCCGCTGCATTTCTATGCTCCCTCACCTCTTGCCTTCAAGTCTAGCGATGGAAATGGACGCCACAAGTACTGCATTCCTCCCCAGGGCTTCCCTGCGCACTGCCCTCACTTCTGTAAATAGTTCTTTTATTAAACTCCTCAAATTACTGAAGGTGGCGTGCCATTTGTTTCCTGCAGGACCCACCCGGATACAAACACTTCTCTGTAAAACAGATTAGCAAGATCTACACCTCTACTCTATTGGAAACTACTTCATTAGATAATATTTCATCAGCTTTATGGTTGCTTGTGGCGTGCAAATGGTCTTACAGTAGACCTTGCCAGCTCTTTGTCCCTATCTCCTACCTCTTTTTGCTGGTTTCTTTCATTTTCATTCCCTAAACTTGTGCCTATTCTCTTGGTTAGAGGACCACCCTCCAGTGGCCAAATAGAAGTGCCTAGAAATTTACATACCTCCACCTCTACCCAGCAGCTACTAATTAGTGATCTGTGGTATAGTGGTATAAATACTTCGGCTTCCTCATCCTCCCTTCAGACAAATCTGAAGTATGACCTACCCTGCTGGATATATACACAAATATACCCTGCTGGATAGAGTCATGGGGTTTATCTTGATATTGTAAATTTGCTTGGATTCCTCCCTTCCCCTCCCCTCTCTTCCTTCCCTTGTTCTAGGTTCTCACTCATCTATGTGTTTCTTCCTGGATACATTTCCTAATAAACCACTTTCACATAAATCCTCACCTCAAGGTCTGCTTCAGGGCAACCCAAACTAAGTCAGGAACCGTATGACATGTATCAGAAAATAAAATTTCAAAAATATAAAATGATAGAAAAGATAAGAATTCCTTAATAACCATTACAGGCCAATGGACGTGTGTTTGAAAGAAATCCGTATCACATACATTGTTTTAATCAATAGTGATGCAAAATAATTAATTACTAGGATTGATAGAATTTTCTAAAAAGCAATGCAGAGGAAAGAATTGATTCACTTTCTCTGACATCTTTTTAATGTTGAGATATCAAATTCTCAAAGCATGAGCTTTGATGAGCTCATGTTATCCCTTATCTGAGGATGTATCACTATAAAGAGTAAGGATAAACCATTTGCTGGCTTTTCAAAGATTCACAGAGGCTGGGAAGACAGTTGTAGGTGCTCATTGAACTAGTTAGTCTTGGAAAGGTCTCCTGGTCCTTTTTTTCCAGACTCCAGGGCCTCCAGACCTGACTCATCTTTATCCTCTCCAGAGAACAACAGGCATCTTTGTAAAATCAGAGTAATAGAGGGAGAAGAGACCAACAAGGCACAGTTCACGATTCTCTTATTTCAGCCTTTACTTTGATAAATAAGGGCACCAAGTCCCAAGAATGAAAGTGGTTTACACAAAACTGTTCAGCGGGTTCATGGAAGGGCAGGGACTAGACCCACATCTCCAAAGTTCTAGCTAAGTGCATGTCCATTGCTGATACCATCTATCTACTTTTATTTTTTTAAGGTTTTATTTATTTATTTGACAGAGAGAGAGAGAGCACAAGCAGGGGGAGCGGCAGGCAGAGAGAGAAGCAGGCTCCCCGCTGAGCAGAGAGCCCGACGCAGGAGGGGTTTGATCCCAGGACCCTGGGATCACGACCTAAGCTGGAGGCAGACACTTAACCGACTGAGCCACCCAGGTGCCCCCATCTATCCACTTTTAAAATTACATAAATATTTGGGACACCTGGGTGGTTCAGTCGATTAAGAGTCCAACTCTTGATCTCAGCTCAGGTCTTGATCTCAGGGTTGTGAGTTCGAGCCCCATGTTAGGCTCCATGCTGCACAAAGAGCCTACTTAAAAAAAAAAAAAAAAAAAAAAATTACATAAATATTCTTCAAGATTCTGAGATGCAAATTTTATATTTCACCACTTTTGATTTTTTAATTGATTTTTTATAATATTGTCAGAAAGTTAATTGGTTTGCTTAATTTAATTACCAAAGTTGACTGAGGTTAATTATTTATAAAGGCTTTAGAAAGTGTTCCCTATTTATTATCAGCCTGACTTAAATGTGAGGGACAGAGAAGTGTGGGCTACCCTCTCTTTCCTCCCAGAAGGTTGGCATTGTCATCAGCCCCCCTCCAGGAAAAGAGTCATGTGTCACCAGCAAACCAGCCACTTTGAGGAGAATGTCTAATATACAGTCATGTTTTATAACCAAAATGTAAAACATATATTCAAGTCAATGAAAGAAACATAAAATATTGAGATAGTTTTTTTTATTTATAGAGTCAAAAAGATGATTTTCCCTGCTTTAATTTCTAAGCAGTTTGTCAGTTTAGAATGAATTGACAGAAAGAATAATTGCATTCTTAATACACCCATGGAAGATAGTACTGATGTAAATAACTTTATCAAAAATGTAGTCTGATAAATCTAGGTACCTAAATTATTTCCATTGGTAGATTGTTGCTATATTTTTCAAAAACTAATAAGCAAACATAAGATCTACAAATGAGTTCTCTCTGTGCACTGACATTGATTACAGTGAATCTCGTGTTTGGCTCTGGTTTGTGTTTGGGATTATGCCTGGCTAGTTTTGACATATTTATAAAAGCCTGTCTAAGTTTACATGTACATCAGTGACTATACGTTAAAAGTAAGAATATATAGTACGAGGTGGTCTCTTTACAAACAAATCTTAATGATAAAGTTAAAAAATATCCTACAAATATTTTTTAAAGGTATCAGATTTTGTTTGTGGTTTTTATCAGTTTGAATAGCATACATATTCTCAATACAGGTTTTTAGTTATTTTATAAAACTTCCTTTCCAAGATATGAGACCATTGTTAAAAGGAGATTTTTCATCATTTACAAATTAAAATGCAGAAATGTTATACTGTCCTGTGATAAACCTACACATTCTATTTCTGTAAAACTTGTTTCTACCTACATGCAAAACTAACATTGTTTATCAGAGGAAATTATGGAGGAATAATTAACTTTGCAAAAAAAATAAATAAACCTATACATGTAAGCAAAATAACAACCACTTAGAATGTAATCACCTCATAATTAGAGCCACTTTGCAGAAATTTAGTTCATATATTTGTTGTTTTTGTTATATGCAGACAAAAAATTATCTTTGAAACAGAACCTTTATTAAGCTTCTCCAACATTAACCCCCATGAGAGAGGCTTGAGCTTATGTGAGTTCAAACCCGAATCCACTACTCACCAGAAGCATGACCTCAGGCAAAGTAATTAACACCTCTGAGCCTCAGTTTTCTCATCTATCAAAGGGGGGTGTTAATAATAGTAATTACTTCCCAGCAATGCTATTGATTAAAATAAATCAATATACAGGGACGCCTGGGTGGCTCAGTCATTAAGCGTCTGCCTGCGGCTCAGGTCATGATCCCAGGGTCCTGGGATCGAGTCCCACATTGGGCTCCTTGCTCGGTGGGGAGCCTGCTTCTCCCTCTCCCTCTGCTGCTCCCCCTTCTTGTGCTCTCTCTCTCTCTGACAAATAAATAAAAATCTTTAAAAAAATAAATAAATAAATAAATAAATAAATAAAATCGATATACAGAAATGCTTAGAAGAATGCCTGGCAGAGTTACACTATATACATTATTATTGTTATTATTATTATGCCCACTGCATCATAGGTGTTTAATAAAAATTTGTTGAATTAAATGCCCCTCCAAAATAAAATAATACGTAGCAGCCCTGATCGGATAATATTACCCAAAATATTCTCACATTTGATAAATATTCAATTTAAAAGACAAATGTTGGGGCACCTGGGTGGCTCAGTCTGTTAAGCTGCCAAATCTTGGTTTCAACTCAGGTCATGATCTTGCAGTTGTGGGATCGAGCCCCCACGTCATACTCAATGCTCAGTGCAGAGTCTGCTTCAGATTCTCTCTCCTCTCCCTCTCTCTCTCTCTCTCTGAAATAAAGATCTTTTAAAAAATACAAATGTTAAAGAGCAGAAAGAAGTGATGTACTTAAAACATAGTTAACCACTTAGAACAAATGAGAATTAAAATACTACATACTGAGAGTTTAGCTGTAGTTTAGTAGATTAGGCTACTAGTTAGAAACATTCTGTGGGATTATAGCAGAGAAAGAACAAGAAAGCTAACAGAAGAGTGCTGAAAGGGCTCTCTGATAAGGTAGGAGGAATAAATTGCCTACTAATTGTTTTGTTCAGAGGCTAGTACACCTCTGTCATCTCAGAATGCCATCAATACTATTTTAAAACAAGAATTTTCAACCTCAGGATGTAGGTGGTAGTGCGTCTAGCTTTTGAAGTCACTGACAAAAAGATCTGATAATGTTCCATGTTATGACACTTCCATTATCCCACAAAATACTTTCTTGCTTAAAAAAAAAAAAGTGTTTCCATGCTTCAAAGGAAAAGCTTGTCTCCACCTACCATTGACGGTTTCATTTGTACCTCGTGCAGAGTACAAATTGCAGTGCAGGAGTTAGTGTGGATCAGTCGGTGACACAATTAGAGAGCCTGACACTGGGTTACCAGGCCAGACACTGCTGCTACGTAACCTTGACCTGTTACATTCAAGGGTGGGGAACGGACTGAGAAACAGCTGGTGTGCTATGAGAAGCAAATGGCACTGGTTTTTCGTACACACTTACGAATGAATTCCAGGAAGTTCACAGTGCTATAGTGTTACTTTGAGTTTCAGGGTCTGGGTTAATATGCTCAAGTGTGTGTTATAACAGGAACTGAAGGTTGGAGGATTTATAGTAACCAATGGATACTTCTCCTAATTAACAATTATATAAATTTGGGGCAGTGGATCTATATAAAACATTCCTCTCTTTCCTTCCGAGATCTGATGAGACAGACACAGGAGTCAGACTGATGGAGACTGAAGTGCCAACTCTCTTACTTCTAAAAGCTAGCTTAGAGGACACAAGGCAGGTGTGCCGACAGATGCTTGCTAACACTCATGTGAATTTACCTTTCACACCTACCAACCCCAAGGACGTGGCCAGAAGCAAAGTCAGCTCCACTCTTCATGGGATAGAGCCAACTGGAATGTACTTTACAAGTAGGCAGTCCACCCCCAGAAAAAGAGAAAAGATAAGCGAAACACTTCAGTTCTTTCTTCTTCAGTGATGAATTAAACTCACTCCTTTTCATATGGTGAGAGTTCAGGGAAATCATTTCCAGCATGTGGCTTTCAGCTAGAAATATCCCGTAGGGAACTTTGGGAAAGGTGTGTGGATGCTCCTGGCATTTAGCAGGTGAATGCCAGAGTTGCTAAACATCCTATATAGCACACTGCAGTCCCAGGCAATGAACAATTATCCTGCCTAAAATCTAATAGCACTCCTGTTGAGAAGCTCTGCTGGAAACCCTTCTACAGGGAAAGGGAGCAAGGAATGAGTCACTGCAGTTTTGTGAGTAGGCGTATGTGTATGCACATGCACATTTGCACCTAAGGGAACATAGCTAAATTTATGTGAACTGGTCTTTTTTTTAAATGAAGGTATAAATTAAAATCAGCAGTCATCGTCCTTTTTAATGGTCAGTTCTGAGACTTAACCATCACCAGGATACAGAAGAATGCTGTCACCTCCAAAAATTCCTTCTTGCTTTTTATAGTCAGCCCCTCCTACCCCAAGCCCCTAGTAGCTACTTATCTGTTCTCTGCTCCCATAATTTGCCTTTTCCAGACTATCCTATAGATGGAAGTACATTTTCAGTCTGGCCTCTTGTGCTTAGCATAGCACATTTGAGATTCATTCATGTTGCTGTGTGTACCAGTGGTCCATTCCTTTTGGTTTTTTAGTAATATTCCTTTGTGTGGGTGAACCAGTTTGCTTATCCATTCCACAATGGAGGGGCATTTCATGTGAAATTTTAACCTTTAGAAATTGAGGTTACAGGTAAAATAAATATCTCTAAAAAGTTATGTCCAAACATGAACTTGCTACATCTCTTCTCCTATTCTCTACCAACTCCTCCAAAAAGCCATTCTGATTCAGTGAACCCAGATTTATCTTACATGATACTGCCACATTATTTACTACATTGTAATAGTTTCTCCTATAGACTTCATACTCACTGGTGTAAGAGTGGTGTCTCATTTAATATTTCTATCCAAAGCACAAGTATAATTGGAGCATATAGGGTATTAATATTTGTTGATTAAATGTTTGAACAAATGAATGACAAATGAACATAAGGGCTTTTATATGTGATATATCATCAAAAATAACTTTAATAACATATCAGCTAACAATTCAAATATTTTGTTGTCAAATTGCATTGAAAGCAGAAAATTTGAAACCACATGATCTTCAAAAGCATTTGTTGCTTATACATTAGAATTTAATTTCTCAGTGTCTAAGTATACCAGAAAAGCTTTACTAAAACTTAACAAGGAACTATTAATTATAACTACAATTCTTTTACTTGGGGTTGCCTTTTTTTTTTTTTTTTTTAACCTTTTTTGGAGTCCTGTGAGCTTCCTACTACATCATCAAACCTAAAGGTGGTATTAGGGACCCTTAACATACCTGGCATACTCAGAAAGGGTTGGAAAAAATTTTTTAAAAGTTCATTTCAATATACTTTTTCTAATATATTTTTATAATTTTCATCATATCAGTTAAGTATATTTCCACACAAAACTTGAACCTGGCATATTGTGTTTACTCCATTTACGGAAAATGTCTACAATATAACCTAAGTGGCCAAATCTGACTTGCCCTCTACAAGAAATAAATCACTTTGTAATATCAATTACTAAAGGTTTGTCTCATCAAGATTAAACTGATAGAGGGGCACCTGGGTGGCTCAGTTGGTTAAGCATCTGACTTTGGCTCAGGTCCTGATCTTGGGGTCCTGGATCAGGCTCCCTGCTCAGTGGGGTGTCTGTTTCTCCCTCTCCCTCTGTCCTTCCCCCTCCCCCACTTATGCTCTCTCTCTCTCTCAAATAAATAAACTTAAAAAAAAAATTAAACTAATAGAGATCAAAATATATTCTACCCACATTTATAATTTTAGAAAATGAGTAGATAATATTTTTTCTCTTTACTTTGTAATAAGATATAATATAGATGAATATGCTATAAATAGCTCAAATTAAAAAGTTATTTATAAGATGGAGAAGATAAGTCACGGTATTCTTTAAAAAATGTTCATGTGCAGGGGCGCCTGGCTGGCTCAGTCAGTTAAGCATGCAACTCTTGATCTCAGGGTCGTGAGTTCAAGCCCCACATTGAGCATGGAGCCTGCTTAAAATTAAAAAAATATATATTAAAAAAATATTCATGTCTGGGTGTTGAAGTCCTGCATTCAACTTTGTAGCATAGTTAGCTTACAATCAAGTATCAAAATCAGAAACTAAATTAACTGTATACATCATGATCAAACTTTTTTTAAAAAATAATGAAATACAAAGACATACCATCAAAATGAATACATCCTTGAGCTAGTATATAATTTCAGACTGTCTGTAGGTGGCAGAAAATATTAAATACTATGTAATGTGAAACAAAGGAAGGGTTAGCTATAATTAGAATCATTATTTCATAATATGACTCATTTTTTTCTCAAAGAAATCATAACAAAATCATAGCCTAAGACTTTTAGTCATGAATAATAAGAATTTTGGTAGCTCTTGTAAATATCTCAGTTAGAATTTAAAAGTCAGTGTCAAGAATCTACTTTGCTTTGGTTCTTAAAGGTAATTTTTTAAAACTCTCCAAGGATGAATATTGAGAATAGTGGAAAAGGAATGGCTTATTTTTATATGCATAGCAAAAACATTTTTCTTGCTCATCATTTTTTTACTGAGATTTACGTAGGTATGCTTTTATGAGAATCTCCTTCAGAAATAGTGCATTTTTCATTATAGGACAGAGGATAAACCAAACCAAACAAAACAAAACAAAAAAACACAAAAACCTTTGAATAAATATGGTCATTAGTCCCTGAGTAGAACTCTACCAACTACCTGAGTTCAGAAGATCCCACAATGATCCCATTCTGACCCAAATACCCTGCTTTCTAATGCTGTGCTATATGCTTAAGAGGAGGTGGATGAGGAGGGAAAGATGGAAATCCCTAAGGGCTTTTTGTGCTTTGTCAGTCATGAGAGCTTCCAGAGGGATCCAAAGAGGTCTAAAGTTCCATTTAGATTTGGGATGTGAAGGGATGCTTAATTTTGATAAAATGGAAAAAGGGTTATTATGAAAGCATCACAGACTAATTTTAGGAAAAAGTTCGTATGAAAGTAGAAGATCTGAAAAATGTCCCTTAAAAACACCAGAGCTCTCTTACCCTTTGGAAAATTTTCTTATATTCCCAGATTATATGTGACCCAGTTTGAAGACCACTAGTGACAAATGCTTTCCTAAATATTCCAAAGACAATTTTTAACTTAACTCCAATACCCAGTTGCAAGTAGGACTATATTGCTGACCAGACCTACTGTAGATAATACAGGATAAACTTAGAAATTGAGGATTCTGTTTACCTCTGGTTCTGGGGCCTTCTTTCCAAAGGTTTCTATGGTTCTCTGTAGGATTCCACACCACCTTACCCCCAATTTGCTGGCCCATTTTTTAACTGTGTCTTGTCAGCCTACATAGCAGTTCTATTAAACTATTGATGATAGTAATGTGATTTAGACTGTCCAAGAGACATAGTGTTATCAGATATAAAATCTCTAATAGCAAAAATATATACCCTCAACATTAATGCAGTGATTTGTTTTTCTTTTCTTTTCTTTTATTATGTTAATCACCATACATTACATCATTAGTTTTTGATGTAGTGTTCCATGATTCATTGTTTGCGTATAAAACCCAGTGCTCCATTCAATACGTGCCCTCTTTAATACCCATCACCACGCTAACCCATCCCCCCACCTCCCTCCCCTCTAGAACCCTCAGTAAGTTTCTCAGAATCCATAGTCTCTCCTGGTTCGTCTCCCTCTCCGATTCCACCCCCCCTTCATTTTTCCCTTCCTACTGTCTTCTTTTTTTTAACATATA
This sequence comes from Phoca vitulina, assembly GCF_004348235.1. NCBI lineage: Eukaryota > Metazoa > Chordata > Mammalia > Carnivora > Phocidae > Phoca > Phoca vitulina. The sequence goes on along the minus strand of NW_022589708.1, from coordinate 18,755,396 downwards.
ATGTATTATGTTTCAGAGGTACAGATCTGTGATTCAACAGTCTTACACAATTCACAGCACTCACCATAGCACATACCCTCCCCAATGTCTGTCACCCAGCCACCCCATCCCTCCCACTCCCCACCACTCCAGCAACCCTCAGTTTGTTTCCTGAGATTAAGAATTCCTCATATCAGTGAGATCGTATGATACATGTCTTTATCTGATTGACTTTTTTCACTCAGCATAATACCCTCCAGTTCCATCCATATCTTTGCAAATGGCAAGATTTCATTCCTTTTGATGACTGCATAATATTACATTGTATATTTATATACCACATCTTCTTTATCCATTCATCTGTCAGTGGACATCTTGACTCTTTCCATAGTTCGGCTATTGTGGACATTGGTGCTATAAAAATTGGGGTGCACATACCCCTTCAGATCACTACATTTGTATCTTTGGGGTAAAAACCCAGTAGGGCAATTGCTGGATCGTATGGTAGCTCTATTTTCAACTTTTTGAGGAACCTCCATACTGTTTTCCAGAGTGGCTGCACTAGCTTACATTCCCACCAACAGTGTAGGAGGTTTCCTCTGTCTCACATCCCCGCCAACATCTGTCGATTCCTGACTTGTTAATTTTAGCCATCCTGACTAGTGTGAGGTGGTATCTCATTGAGGTTTTGATTTGGATTTCTCTTATGCTGAGTGATGTTGAGCACTTTTTCATGTGACTGTTGGCCATTTGGATGCCTTCTTTGGAAAAATGTCTGTTCATGTCTTCTGCCCATTTCTTGATGGGATTATTTGTTCTTTGGGTGTTGAGTTTTGATAAGTTCTTTATAGATTTTTGATACTAGCCCTTTATCTGATATGTCATTTGCAAATACCTTCTCCCATTCTGTCAGTTGTCTTTTGGTTTTGTTGACTGTTTCTTTTGCTGTGCAAAAGCTTTATATCTTGATGAAGTCCCAATAGTTCATTTTTGCCCTTGCTTCCCTTGCCTTTGGCAATGTTTCTAGGAAGAAGTTGCTGCGGCTGAGGTCGAAGACGTTGCTGCCTGTGTTCTCCTTTAGGATTTTGATGGACTCCTGTCTCACATTTAGGTCTTTCAACCATTTTGAGTCTGTTTTTGTGTGTGGTGTAAGAAAATGGTCCAGTTTCAGTCTTCTGCATGTGGCTGTCCAATTTTCCCAACACCATTTGTTGAGGAGACTGTCTTTTTTCCATTGGACATTCTTTCCTGCTTTGTCAAAGATTAGTTGACCATGGAGTTGAGGGTGCATTTCTGGGCTTTCTATTCTGTTCCATTGATCTATGTGTCTGTTTTTGTGCCAGTACCATACTGTCTTGATGATGACAGCTTTGTAATAGAGCTGGAAGTCTGGAATTGTGATGCCGCCAGCTTTGCTTTTCTTTTTCAACATTCCTCTGGCTATGCGGGGTCTTTTCTGGTTCCATACAAATTTTAGGATTATTTGTTCCATTTCTTTGAAAAAAGTGGATGGTATTTTGATGGGGATTGCATTGAATGTGTAGATTGCTCTAGGTAGGATTGACATCTTCACAATATTTGTTCTTCCAATCCATGAGCATAGATGTTTTTCCATCTTTGTGTCTTCCTCAATTTCTTTCATGAGTATTTTATAGTTTTCTGAGTACAGATTCTTTGCCTCTTTTGTTAGATTTATTCCTAGGTATCTTATGGTTTTGGGTGCAGTTGTAAATGGGATCAACTCCTTAATTTCTCTTTCTTCTGTCTTGTTGTTAGTGTATAGGAATGCCACTGATTTCAGTGCATTGATTTTATATCCTGCCACTTTACTGAATTCCTGCATGAGTTCTAGCAGTTTTGGGGTGGAATCTTTTGGGTTTTCCACATAAAGTATCATATCATCTGCAAAGAGTGAGAGTTTGACTTCTTCTTTGCCGATTCAGATGCCTTTTATTTCTTTTTGTTGTCTGATTGCTGTGTCTAGGACTTCTAATACTATGTTGAATAGCAGTGGTGATAGTGGACATCCCTGCCGTGTTCCTGACCTTAGGGGGAAAGCTCTCAGTTTTTCCCCATTGAGAAGGATATCCGCTGTGGGTTTTTCATAGATGGCTTTTATGATATTGAGGAATGTACCCTCTATCCCTATACTCTGAAGAGTTTTGATCAAGAAAGGATGCTATACTTTGTCAAATGCTTTTTCTGCATCTATTGAGAGGATCATATGGTTCTTGTTCTTTCTTTTATTAATGTATTGTATCACATTGGTTGATTTGTGGATGTTGAACCAACCTTGCAGCTCAGGGATAAATCCCACTTGGTCGTGGTGAATAATCCTTTTAATGTACTGTTGGATCCTATTTACTAGTATTTTGGTGAGAATTTTTGCATCCATGTTCATCAGGATATTGGTCTGTAATTCTCCTTTTTGATGGGGTCTTTGGTTTGGGGATCAAGGTAATGGTGGCCTCATAAAACGAGTTTGGAAGTTTTCCTTCCATTTCTATTTTTTGGAACAGTTTCAGAAGAGTAGTATTAATTCTTCTTTAAATGTTTGGTAGAATTCACCCGGGACGCCGTCTGGCCCTGGGCTCTTGTTTGTTGGGATATTTTTGATGACTGCTTCAATTTCCTTAGTGGTTATAGGTCTGTTCAGGTTTTCTATTTCTTCCTGGTTCAGTTTTGGTAGTTGATACATCTCTAGGAATGCATCCATTTCTTCCAGATTATCTAATTTGCTGGCATAGAGTTGCTCATAGTATGTTCTTATAATTGTTTGTATTTCTTTGTGTTGGTTGTTATATCTCCTCTTTCATTCATGATTTTATTTATTTGGGTCATTTCTCTTTTCTTTTTGGTAAGTCTGGCCGGGGGTTTATCAATCTTGTTAATTCTTTCAAAGAACCAGCTCCTAGTTTTGTTGATCTGTTCTACTGTTCTTTTGGTTTCTATTTCATTGATTTCTGCTCTAATCTTTATTATTTCTCTTCTCCTGCTGGGTTTAGGCTTTATTTGCTGTTCTTTCTCCAGCTCCTTTAAGTGTAGGGTTTGGTTGTGTATTTGAGACCTTTCTTATTTCTTGAAAAAGGCTTGTATTGCTATATACTTTCCTCTTAGGACTCTGCCTTTGCTGCATCTCAAAGATTTTGAACAGTTTTGTTTTCATTTTCATTGGTTTCCAAGAATTTTTTTTTTTTAAGATTTTATTTATTTATTCATGAGAGACAGAGAGAGAGACAGAGGCAGAGGGAGAAACAGGCTCCCCGTGGAGCAGGGAGCCCGATGCGGGACTCGATCCCAGGACCCTGGGATCATGACCTGAGCCGAAGGCAGACGCTTAACCGACTGAGCCACCCAGGCGTCCTGGTTTCCAAGAATTTTTTTAATTCTTCTTTAATTTCCTGGTTGACCCATTCATTCTTTAGTAGGATGCTCATTAGCCTCCATGTATTTGAGTTCTTTCCAACTTTCCTCTTGTGATTGAGTTCTAATTTCAAAGCACTGTGGTCTGAAAATATGCAGGGAATGATCCCAATCTTTTGGTACCCGTTGAGACCTGATTTGTGACCTAGGATGTGATCTATTCTGGAGAATGTTCCATGGGTACTAGAGAAGAATGTGTATTCTCTTGCTTTAGGATGGAATGTTCTGAATATGTCTGTGAAGTCCATTTGGTCCAGTGTGTCACTTAAAGTCTTTATTTCCTTGTTGATCTTTTGTTTAGATGATCTGTCCATTTCAGTGAGGGGGTGTTAAAGTCCCCTACTATTATTGTATTGTTGTCAATGTGTTTCTTTGCCTTTGTTATTAATTGGCTTATATAATTGGCTGCTCCCATGTTAGGGGCATAGATATTTACAATTGTTAGATCTTCTTGTTGGATAGACCCTTTAAGTAGGATATAGTGTCCTTCTTCATCTCTTATTAGAGTCTTTGGTTTAAAATCTAATTTGTCTGATATAAGGATTGCCACCCCAGCTTCCTTTGGTGTCCATTAGCATGGTAAATGGTTTTCCACCCCCTCACTTTCAATCTGGTGGTGTCTTTGGGTCTAAAATGAGTCTCTTGCAGACAACATATCGATGGGTCTTGTTTTTTTATCCAATCTGATAGCCTGTGTCTTTTGATTGGGGCATTTAGCCCATTTACATTCAGGGTAACTATTGAAAGATATGAATTTAGTGCCATTGTATTGCCTATAAGGTGACTGTTACTGTATATTGTCTGTGTTCCTTTTTGGTCTATGTTACTTTTAGGCTCTCTCTTTGCTTAGAGGACCCCTTTCAATATTTCTTGTAGGGCTGGTTTCGTGTTTGCAAAGTCCTTTAGTTTTTGTTTGTCCTGGAAGCTTTTTATCTCTCCTTCTATTTTCAATGACAGCCTAGCTGGATATAGTATTCTTGGCTGCATATTTTTCTCATTTAGTGCTCTGAATATATCATGCCAGTCTGTTCTGGCCTGCCAGGTCTCTGTGGATAGGTCTGTTGCCATTCTAATGTTTCTACCATTGTAGGTTACAGATCTCTTGTCCTGAGCTGCTTTCAGGATTTTTTCTTTGTCTCTGAGACTTGTAAGTTTTACTATTAGATGTTGGGGTGTTGACCTATTTTTATTGATTTTGAGGGTGGTTCTCTGTGCCTCCTTGATTTTTGTGCCTGTTTCCTTCCCCAAATTAGGGAAGTTCTCTGCTATAAACCTTCTGCCCCTCTCTCTCTTTCTTCTTCTTCTGGGATCCCAATTATTCTAATATTGTTTCGTCTTATGGTATCACTTATCTCTTGAATTCTGCCCTCGTGATCCAGTAGTTGTTTATCTCTCTTTTTCTCAGCTTCTTTATTTTCCATCATTTGGTCATCTATATCACTAATTCTCTCTTCTGCCTTATTTATCCTAGCAGTTAGAGCCTCCATTTTTTATTGCACCTCATTAATATCCTTTTTGATTTTGACTTGGTTAGATTTTAGTTCTTTTACTTCTCTAGAAAGGGTTTCTCTAATATCTTTGATACTTTTTTCAAGCCCAGCTAGTATCTTTATAATCATCATTCTGAACTCTAGTTCCAACATCTTACTAATGTCCGTATTGATTAGGTCCCTGGCAGTTGGTACGGCCTCTTGTTCTTTTTTTTCAGGTGATTTTTTTCCATATTGTCATTTTATACAGAGGAGAATAGATGAATGAGAGAACAAAATGCGAACAGGGTAACAACGACCCCAGAAAAATATACACTAAACAAATCAGAAGAAACCCGAAACTGGGGGAAAAGAAAGGGAAAGAAAGAAAAAAGAAAAAGAAAGATTAAAAAAAAAAAAAAGAATATGATCAAATATGATTAGGCTGGTGCATAGATCAGTGCCACACACAAGATTTGGGACATATTTTCGTCTGTTAGAAGAAAGTGCCTCCCAAAATTTTAAAGAAAGAAAAACTTACATATGTACAAAAATAAGGGTAAATACGATGAAGGGATGGAATATGGCTGTAAAGATGAAAATTATAAAAGGTTTTATAAAAGGAATTGATAAGATAAGAAGTTGGTTGAAAAAAGAAAGAAGAGGAATTGAAAAAAAAGGTGGGGGAGAGAATGTGATCAGACAGGAGACATACACTAAAGATTTAGGGTATATTTTGGTCTGTTAGAAGAAACTGTATCCCAAAATTTTAAAGAGAGAACAACTTATATATATACCAAAAATAAGGTTAACTACTGTGAAGGGATAGAATATGACTCTAAAAATGAAAAATAAAAAAGATTTTTAAAAAAGGGATTGATAAGATGTTGGTTGAAAAAGGGAAAAAGAAAAATTAAGAAAAAAAAAGGAAACAAAGAAAATTAAAAAAATTAACTTTGAAAGACTAAAGAATCAGGGGGAAAAAAGCCATGAATTCTATGTGCTGTATTCCCCTAGCGCTGGAGCTCTGCCGTTCTCATTAATCGGTAAACTTGGTCTTTGCTGGCTGTTCTTGCTGACCTTCTGGGGGAGGGGCCTGTTGCCGTGGTTCCCAAATGTCTTTGCCGGAGGTGGAATTGCCCTACCCATGCCAGGCTGGGCTAAGTAATCTGCGCCGGTTTGCTCTCAGGAGCTTTTGTTCCCTGCAAGCTTTCCGAACAGCTTTGGAGGACGAGAGTGAAAATGGCGGCTTCCTAATCTCCGCCCTGGAGGAGCTGAGAACTCGGGGCCCGCTCCTCAGTGAGCCCCCAGAGAAAAGCAGTCAATCACTCCCGTCTCCCCGGTCTCTGGCCGCACTCCGTGCTCACCTGGCCTGTGACCGAGCGTTTCTGTCTCTGGCTCATGACCCCGTGTGGAGTCTCCAAACCCAGCAGATCCCTGCGGTGTGCTTCCGCGCCGCTCCTCCCGGGGGAGGAAGGGGAGTCTCCCCAGATCTGCCACTTCTTGGGTCCCTGCTGGGAGAGCACTGGCCCAACTGTGCCGCGGATCATGGCTTATGGCAACCCCAAGCTGTGAGCCCACTCCTCCGCTCCATCTCTGCAGCCGGCTTCCCTACTCTGATACCTGGAAGCTCTGCTGCACTCAGGCACCCCCGGTCTTTCTGTGACCCCGAGGGTCCTGAGACCACACTGTCCCAGAGAGGGTTCCACCCCCCACTTAGCCACTGAAGCAATGTCCCTCATCAGAGCAGACTTCTAAAAGTTCTGATTTTGTGCTCCACTGCCCTATCACTTACCAGTAGTGGCCGACAGAGGCCCCCTCGCCCGCTGTCTATCTTCCCAAATATCGCCTCGGATTCACTTCTCCACACATCCTACCTTCCAGAAAGTGGTCGCTTTTCTGTTCAGAGAGTTGCTGCTATTCTTTTCTTCGCTCACCTGTTGAGTTCGTAGGTGTTCAGAATGGTTTGAGCCCTATCTAGCTGAATTCCTGGGACCAGATGAAATTTAGGTCTCCTACTCCTCCTCCATCTTGCTCCTCCCCTCCTGTTTTTAAATCTTACTGTGAATAGCATTATAATGCATGCAAATAACCTTTCTAACTTTGAAAAAAGTGAGATTTTTGGTTTCTTTTGTTGAAACTTGGGTTCTTTTATAGTATAATCCATGGGACTTAAAAGATAACAAGTTGAGAACTACTGTTTTAAGAGATAGAAAACCAGTTGGGCAATAACCAGCCCCGGGTTCCCTTTCACATAATCTCTGGTCAGTGATTGCTGAATTTTGAACCATGACTTCCTGTAATTTATTCAATAGTTGTCTCAAACTAAAAATGAAGTGTATTATCCTTAATATATATATTTTTTTAAGATTTTGTTTATTTGAGAGAGAGCATGAGTGGGGGTGGAGGATCAGAGGGAGGAGAAGCAGGCTCTCCACTGAGCAGGGAGCCCGACGTGGGGTCTTGGGATCATGACCTGAGCCGAAGGCAGACGCTTAACCAATTGAGCCACCCAGGCGCCCCTATCCTTAAACATATTTCTAATAAAGCTTTTTCTGTTTGTGTAATAGTAAAGCTATCCAATCATCTAGCATCCAGAATTAGTATTGTCACTCTCTGTAAAGTGGTTAAAGTAGTAAAATGAATTAAGAGAACTGAGATTACACAGAAACATAATTATACATCCAGAAATAAAACCCAAGGCAACTTTTGATTCAGTAATCTATTGCCCCACCAAGCCACATTTTTTATAGTTAATAATTATGATTTCCCTCTTACACTTTTTATGCTCTTTGAACCATCAGTCCTTCAAAGGGATAATTTGAAATATATTTCAAAAATAGGCCTTCACTGTGTTTCACATAGGTGATATTTTCAGCACACCCAACAGTGAAAGAAGAAAGAAGGAAAAAGAGAGAAAGAAATAGAGAAAGGTGAGAGGAAAATAAAATAGGATGATTGTGAAAATCTGGACACAGAAGAACATCATGTTAAATAAATTATTACATATAAAAATAATCCATTCTACCTCTTAAGAGAAAGAAAAGCATAATCATTGTTGCTTATAACATCCTAATATTAAGTCATCGTATTTCTGCTATAGAAGGCTCAATATAGTGACAGTCCTATCCACATAAAACAATAAAGTCAGCACCAACTGACATAGAAGTGAGAATAAATGAATCTCTGATGGATTACTTACAAAGTCTAGAAAAACAACTTTCTACTTAATTTATATTTATAATTTGTTAGTGACTCAATTCAGCCTATTCAAAAGAAGCATTTCTAATGCATATCTATAATTCAAATATAAAGCAAAAGAAACTGGTATAAACTATGCCGTCTATTGCCATTTTTTGAATTGCTTTATTAAGCACATACTTATCTAGCTCTTTAGAAACCAATTCTTTATCCAGGATGGCAGTTTCAGGAAGTATGTATAAAGTTTCTGCATATTTCTTGCTTAAAGTTTCAACTGGACTATTTTACAGTTTCTAAAGGATAATTCAGACCAATCTCATACACAATAATGTGCACTTTTTTCAAAAGAACTGGTATTTATGTGCTTAGCCAATTTCTCACAGCTATCTCAGTCTCTATAAATAAATAGTAAGAAGTTACATTAACCATCTATATTCTATCTATAAGGTCAAATGAAAATATTAGGGAAACCTTGGAGCATATGAAAAAGTTGGGAAATCCATGCAAAGAAAAGTTGGTCAATTTACTTGAACTTCTTTTTCTTTCAAATATCCAATAGAGTCAACATATCGTGGTTATGCAGACATTAAATAAGCTGAGAAAACCTCCAACTATTTGAAATTCACATTTTTCCTCAGCCCTAAATTCCTCTGAGAATTGTACTCAACTCAAAATGCTTGGGAATGCAGCTCCTAATTCCCCCAAAGAGAAGTTTCTTTCCATTTTGATTTTCTCAGCCACAAACTAATCAGTCTTAATTGCTCCCAGCTGTGATTTCCTCTCTGAGGGGTTGCTTCCTGCTGGTACCCAAGTAGTACAGAATCATGCAGTTTTGTTAAACTCCAATAAATACATGGGAGCTTTGTAGAATCTAATTTACTATACAAGAGTTCAAGCACTGTAACTATCAAGTAAACTTTCACTCAACTTTGAAAGCTGATCACATAATGAAGAGCACTCTTTTTAAATGAGGTGACAAGGTATTGGGCAATTGGAAGTTATATTTTTACCATTAGGGATTACAATAGAATATTATTTGTATTTGTATTTGTAATGGGTGTGTATAGTGTATATCTATACATACATATGTTTGTATATATGTGTCTGTGCATATATACATGCATATTAAAATATTTGTGTTATATGCAAAACATTTTTCTTGTATATTCGGAATTTTTAATTATTATTATAGCAAAAAGAGGTTTAAAATCAAAACTACATGCTGTCTGGAAACAAAACACTATGGTAACACCAAGGAAGTAAATTAAAATAGGAAATATTGCCACATTAAAGTCTTCATAAAATTAAATAATTGGGTGTCCCTTTTATTTTTTACTATTTAATCTGAAAAACTGAGGAAAAAAAGATTATAAAATCTTTTTCAAAAATTGTAATCCTGGTTCTAAGAAGAACATTTAAAAATGATATCACCTGAAAAGAATATCAAGATTTGATGGTTTTTAGTTTACTTTATGGTACAAACTCAACCATCATTTTTAATGAATCAATCCCTATTAATTATTTTCATACAAAGATAGAAAAAACAAAGCAACAAAAAAAAAGATTAAAAGAAATTAACTACATCTGAAAGTAATTTAAGAAGTGATTGTGAGCTTTTTTATTAAAACCAGTGAATCTGAAGTTTCAATTAATGAACCACAATTCATGGCTATTATCTTGACTAATAAACTTTGTTACTAGGCAAAAAACTGCAGGTAATGAAGACATAGTATCAAAGCTTGAGAACAGGTTGCCATTGGCAGAAATTGAGCAAGTTCAAAATGACTAAATGAGAAAGTTTGCAAAACAACATTTAGGAAACCACAAAATAATTGTTCTTTTGCATCTATGGTCCTAATGAACTCACTTCGTATTACAATATAGCAAGGTTTATTTGTGCTCAAAATAGTACATACGTAGCATCAACATACTGTAATACACACACTATGCTCTATAAGGCACTACAGAATTTTATCATAAATAATGAGAGAAAAAATTATTAAAACATTTACACGTTTTCAGAATTCAGAATTATACAGAGAATTTCTTAGTGTTAATTTCTGAAAGTAATTTTATAAGTAACAGTTTATCATTCATGGCTAAACATATGCCATATTTATACTAAGCTCCATGCTCTGAAAACCCACTGTTTAGACAGAAATCAAATCTAGAAAATCTAAACTAAGAGAAGGATTAATTCATGCCATACTAATGCTACCACAAAGAACAATTTAAAAAGGCAGATAAAATACAAAAATCCTTTATTTAAAGCATCATATTACTGCAGAAGCAATAAAAACTAGCAACTAATAAATTGGATATGGGAGGACCAAGGAGAAGTGAGCTGATGATTGGCAGCCATTCTTTTTGGGGGCAATTCTTTTTTTTCCCGGAGCACCAGGAAGAGAGGAAGAGTCTGGCTTAGCGTAGGCAGGGAGCCACTATGGGAGAACAGAACCAGTGGAATGTTCAATAGTTGGACAGCCCTGGAAAAAATAAGACTGTAGAGTTGAGTAGCCTGTTTCCTCCAAAGACATGTAGAATAATTCTAAGACTGTACGGTAAAGAAACAAAATAGCTAAGCCAAAATCTGAAAAGCAAAGCAGACTGTTCCATAGTATGTGATGCTGAAGAGAAAAGACCCTCCAGGTGAAGTGGTTCCAGTGAACACAATTATTTTTAGTTGACAGTCTTGGAAGGAGTGGTGCCTTGTTGATCCACAGCTGTATTTTCATTTTTTTTTTTTCTTCTAATGGGGAAAGTAGAGGAATGAGAATTCATTCTTGTCCCTGGCAAAAGAGTGAGGTTCAGAGAAATCAGCAGAGACTTTAGTGGTCACACAGGGTAAATATGACAAAGAAGACTTAAGGGTTTCTCCTTTAAGACATTAGCTGAATTCTTAAGATGCATGAAGAAGAAAGCTAATGAGTAATGTCAAGGAATTTTTTTTCATTTACTCATTTCAAAGGACAGAAACATCCTCCAAGGATGGTGATCCCAATGAACAATTTGAAAAATTGTTCAGTGGGAAAATTGGAAGTCTAGAGTTAAAAGCAAAGAACAAACCAGGGGTAGATGGAATTTATCCCAAATCAACTCACCTTAGAAAATGGAAGATTTAGGTGCCAAGCCCCCTTTTATAGGGTCAATAGTAATGCTTCTAACTTCATCTGGTACCTCTGTGGTTTTTTATTCACAGTGTGTGGCATCCAGTCAAAACCATTTTGTACCAATTAGCTAAAACCTACCTGTTGATGGAGATGTAAGTTGGCACAATCATTTTGGAAAACTGTTCAGAACAGTGTATATAAGCTGTATACATGCATATCTTATGATCCTGCAATTTCATTCCCAATTATACAATAAACAAAATTCTGTACAAATGCTTATCAAAACACAAAGGCTATGTTTACAGCAGCACTAGTCCTAGCAGACTGAAGATGGAGAAAAAAATCCATCATCACTAGAATAGATAAATAAATTGTGCTATATTCATGCTGTAGATTACTATAGGCCAATAAGAAATTCATAAACTACAACTACATGCAACAGTAATAAATCTCACACATAAAATGTTGAATAAAAAAGGCTGGAAACAAACAAACAAAAAAAGTCTAGTGTATGATTCCATGTATATAAAGTTCAAAATCAGGCGAGACTAAACTATGTCAGTCTTGAAGGTATATGGACTGGAGGGGGGCAATGGGGAGGCTTCCAGGATGCTGGTAATGTTCTCTTTCTTGATCCGGGCTCTGGTGTCACAGATGTGTTCAATTTGTGGAAATTTTTTGAGTTCTACATTTACAATTAGTTCTCTTCAGTATGTATGTATATTTTACTAAAATGTTAACCAAAAAAGTGAAGAAGAAAAAAAAAGAAAGAATTCTTAGTCTGTGCTTAATATACCTATCTCTATATATTTAAATCTGCATATATCTGAAACTATCTCTGGAGGTCGTTTAAATTGATGGCCTCTGGAAAAGCTCTCATGCTAATCACTATCTGTGGCCCAAAAGAAGAAAATAAAAGCAAGGGAGAAAAAGAGTGGCTCAAAATACCAGGCAAAGGGGGCATCCTTAGCACATTTTCTTCTGCTGCTGTCCCTCCCACCTGACTGAGCTGAGGTTTGAATGTGGAGGTATTGGACAGGAAAGTATTTTTAAGGAAGTTGTCTATTCAGCCTTTGTTTTACATCAGGCAAATCTTGGACTGAAATTTAAGATGAATATTTCATATAAAATTAAGATACATAGTTCACATTTAAGCATCATCCAAAGAGATTTTCAGATATAGTCTATGTACCCCAACGTTACCATTTTTACAACTATAGTCGCTCTCCCATTAGGAGTCCTGACACAAGGGATGTATCTCACATATGATCACAGTTTCTACCAGTTGTTCTGAAGCCATTTTGTATTAGAGTTCTCATTTCTTGCTATCCATAAACTGATATAGTTCTTTGTTCCATATTTATGCTCCTGCTGATTTCCACATTTCTGGTGATTTTTTTTTTTTTCTATCTTTGGAAATAAGGAAATGATTCCCAAAATCTCTAGGGGGTGGAGGCAGTGATTAGTTAAAGAGAACAGTGCCCTCAGTTACATAGTCTTTTCTTTTTATCTCAGCCATTTTCTTCTCAAAGCCCACAGTATTGCTGACCTTCTGGGTTTAGGGGTATTAAAGCACAGCTTCATTATATACTTTCAGAATGGAGAACTTTTACCACACCTGACATTCATCCTTACCTACTCATTCTGGCCTCACCTGCCAGACTCCTTTTTCATTCGTGGTAACTCTCTATCAGGAACCTTCATGTCCATCCTTACCTGCAGGTATAGCAGTCTGTCAATCTGTCTCTATATATATGAATCCCAGCTACATACAGTGTTCAAATTCTTTCTCAAGGGGCTATGGATCCCCTATAAATCAAGGAATATTCCTGAATATGTTATGAATTAGGACATTCTTTGCCAAATGCCAAAAGATTACCATCTCTACCCATAAGTATACAACTATGTACTTTCCAAGATATCAAAATGTCAAAAATCAAAGGACAGGCAAAGGGATAAATCAATGCAGATTGTTGGAAGAACAGCATCTTAAATTTCAATCCAAGACTAGCTTGACCTAAAACAAAGGCTGAATAGACAGCTTTTCCAAAGATACTTTCCTAATCAATACCTCCATATTCAAACTTCAGCTCAGTCAGGTGTGAGTGACAGAAGAGGATCACTTGCTAGGGATGCCCCCTTTGCCTGGCATTTTTACACCATTCCTTTCCTCACTTGCTTTTATTTTCTCCTATTTGGCTAGCTATAGTGATCAGCATGAGAACTCTTCCAAAGGGCATCAATTTTAATTGCAACTAATAATTAGAAAAAGAACTAAGAAATACTGAAAATCACTCACATTTGCCTACTTCGATCTCCCTTTTCTACATCTGTAAGACTACACTGTTTTTGTTCATCTAAGATATTGAATTGCCTCTAGTGAATTGCATTCATTATTAACCTTCAGCTTCAGTTTTGGGAAAACACAGTTTGTTCATGATAGGTCAAGTTCTGGAGTAACAGAAAAGCTCCAAATCTCAGGGGCTTAAAAAAGTTTTATTCCTCATAAGCAAGTTGGCAGTGAGTCTGCCCGATGCTTCAGGGATTCTCTCTCCTATGCAATGGCTCAGCATCACACCTCCATATCATATTTGCTTCCACGACCACTGGCAAGGGTGAAAAAGCTGAAAAATCTCAAAATGAAAGGATTCATCCTGGAAAAGACATGAATCTTTTCTGCTCATATTTCATTAGGAACGTAGGTCAAAGGCCACACCTAGCCTTAAGAGGGCAGAGGAGTGCCATCTCTCCCTGTAATCCTGTCCTAATAGAAGGCAAATATTAACTATTGGTTACATAATTTTTTCTTAAAGTTGAATGCTTTATACCAGTCATATAATCTAGACCAAGTCTTAATTTTGAAATAATATAAAGGAGAAAGAAATAATTAAACATGAAAAAATGAACACGGGATAAGGACGAGAAAACAGCATTCTACTTATTTGTGAATCAATTTGACATAGCTTCATAAAACACTGACTTGAAAAGAATTCTGAGGCCAACCTTAGCTCAGTAGGAAAGAGTGATTTAACAGGTCAATGATATCAGCTGTAAGCACAAGAATGATGAGTATTGCTTCATATATTGACTTATTGATCCCAATTCCAGTCCTCTTTTTGCATCCATACCTTTGTGTGGGCTAAAGGAAGATAGAGTGGACTTTTCCATCGCTTGACTTGGGGTTGGCTTGTAACCCATTTTGACCAATGGCATGTAGGTGGAAGTATGCAATTTCTGAGCCAAGAACTTAATATCCTCCTGTGTTTCCACTTGCTCTCTAAAATTTCTGTCATTCTCATGAGAAGAACATACCTCAGGTGGTACTCTAGTCCCAGGAGAGGATAACAGATACAAGAAAAGACCATCCTGGTCTCCACAGCCTGAAACAGAGCTGCCCCAGGCATCCCATTGGTCTGTACAGAGTGAAAAGCAAAGCCACAAAGCTGAACTCAGTCTACATCAGCTGAACTTCCACCAACCTTTAAAGAGTCATGAACAGTTACAAATGATTGTTGTTTTAAGCCATGGAATTTCTGGGCAATTTGTTATACAGTAAGAATTAATCAGTATATGCTACATGTGCCAGATGCTGGCCACTCATAAAGTATAGTGGATGAGAAAACAAAACAAACATAATCTAGAAAACAAAAAGGATGGGAGACTGTCACACAAAGGAAAAGATTCTTGAGAATCAGAAAAAAAATAAGAATAAACATATTTAATGTGACTATCTTTTAAACAATCAAGATACATGAACTATATTCTGATGTCTGACTATATTTACATGAAAAAAATTCAAAGTTACAAAACTTAACATTTTTATGTAGGAATTGATTTATTTTAAAATAAAAAAAGTAAACAGTGCCCAACAATATACATTAGTGGCCATTAATAATCTCTAAAATTATAAACTTGAACATGGTGTCTATTATAAAATCCTGTTGTATTAGAATTAAAGGGATGTCTAAGTTTGAAGGAGGTGATTTTTGAGAAAACAAAAGTAAGCATTATTTCAAACAGTAAAACCATATACTTTAGTGACAAAAAAGCATGTAAAAATGTAAATAAGTTTTTCATGGTAAATTTCAGAATGGCAATTTTTCAGATGAGATAAAATATTTAAGAAGGCTAATTTGAAACACCTACTGAAATATCAAGAGGGTAGCCAGACCCCAGCTAATATATGGGAGCAAATACTGATTTGGCAGGATTATGCATCCAACCCAAACTTTTCATATTTTCATAAATATGCAAGTGTGAGAGTAAATAAAAAGAATAGTGAGAGGGTCAGGAGTATATAGCGATCAATAGTTGAAGTGCTTAGAGTGGCCCCGGGCTGATTTTCTGTCTCTGATGTTACTGAAACTCAAGCTCAAGGATTCCTACCTTCACTTGCATCAGAACCACTTGGGAAGCCTTTTTAAAATACGGGTTCCCAGGCCGACCTCAGATTCCATTGGTCTGATACTGGTATTTCTTAAAAGATTTCAGTGCCATTTTAAAGTGTAACCAGGGTAAATAATCATAACTGCTTTGACCTATCCCAAGTGTACGTAAGTCAGTTAATGATTAATTACAGTTAGCAACTCTCCAATCCCAGGCTATTCCCAGTCTCATTGCCTTCAGCCCAATTGGGTCATGTGGTCTAATAATCAAAACCTTGTGGGCGCCTGGGTGGCTCAGCTGGTTAAGCATCTGCCTTCAGCTCAGGTCATGATCCCAGGGTCCTGGGATCAAGTTTGCATCCGGCTCCCGAGCCTGCCTCTCCCTCTTTCTCTGTCTCTCATGAATAAATAAATAAAATCTTAAAAAAAAAATAAACTGGAGAAACTGTCATGGTATTAAATATTGACAAAATAATACTGTGATATTTTTGTAAGCTGTGTCTCACAGTAAAGTGGATTATATAACAAATAAAGGCAAAAGTTTACCACTTAATCCCCAAAGTATGTGCTATATCTATAGAAATGATTTTTGCAAAAAGTACTAGTTTCCAGTGATATGAAGCAGAGTACCTGTATAGTTTCAGCATTATGCTATGGAAGGGACTGAACAACAGAGATCTTAAATGTCATAGTAGGTTCAACTTTTGGAAAATGAATACATTTTAAATATATATATAATATATATATAATATTAAATATATAATATAATATTGAATATTAAATTTACAGGTGATTTATAAAAGTCAACTTTTCCATTTTCCAAAAGTTCAACTTTTGGAAAATGAATACATTTTAAATATATATATATAATATATATAATATAATATTAAATATATATAATATAATATTGAATATTAAATTTACAGGTGATTTATAAAAGTCACAGAAAAAATATTAGCTGAATATTGATGAAAGTCTAGGGTTAGGAGCTGGGTACATGAAATACAAAAGGGCACAAAACTGACCCTTTCACCGGAAGGAAGGAAGGAAGGAAAGAAAAAAAAGGAGAGAGGTAGGAAGGGAAGAAGAGAGAACAAAAAGTATAATTTTTTTTTCCTTTCAATTTTGGAGAAAAGCATGTAAAAACAATGAAACAATTTGAAATTTACTGTTTGGCAACCTTGCTACTTGACTGAAGTGATTACATTAGAAAACTTTTTTGGAGTTACTTTCTGTAAATAAGTAGTTGTGTTTGCAACCATAGAACATTTCTAATACTCTTACAGTTACATGTAGCCTGAAAACAGGAAGTACGACACAGGTAGTAAGACCCTGAGCAGCTTTAGCAAGAAAAAAAAGTTGAACAGTAAGCACTGTGCTCTCCGTGTTTCTCTTCCAAAGGGCAATCTTGATTATAACTCTCTGCAGATTTGGAACTTACTCATCTGAGTAAAGGGGGGGAAATTTATCAGCCTCTTCTGGCCACAGCTGGGCAGGTAATAGAACAAACTGGCAGCAGGAAACATGAGCAGAAGGAGCCCTAGAGTTTCCTGCCAGGCCAACAGAGAGGAGCGGGGAAGGAGAGGAAAGAAAATGGTAACAGAAGCTTTTTCTAATGCCAGAAATGTAAGAGTGCCTTTGTTGTAAAACACAAGCACTGATTTCCTGTTTCCATAACTTCTGATTGGTGAGTTATTTTTACATTTATCTTAATGAGGTTACACCCTGCTCTGAGATTTCATAAGCCATTTTCCTGCCTATGAAACAAACAAAATATTCTTCTCTCCAATTCCATTTCTTTGTTGACCTTGGGGAAACTGAACAAGAGAATGGTGTGGGTTACACATTAACCTACATGTCTAAGACTGGGGAGAAGGAGCAATCAGGCTTTGTTAAAGCTGAGGAATTACTTGCCTGCAAGACTTGGCTCAGTGTTATTTACAAACTTTTATTTGAACCTTGAAAAGTTACATTTCCTAAATTGTAGAGGAAAAGTTCTCAAAAAAAAAAAAGTGTAAATAGGTACTTGGCCTTGCACAATGCATTTCAAATCAATTCTGACAAAAATCTTGTGTGGGTGAATAAAAATTAATGGAACATGATTCATAGTGGGCATCAAATATTCAAATTAATAAAGAGCATAGCCAAGTAGACACAATTATTTTATTCTTCGGTTATTACCTGCATGCTGCAGTGGACAGAGGAATTTGGAATGTGTCCTTTATTGCTGCTATGCTGCTTCGGGCCCTGGCTTGGGAATTAAGGATTCATGCCTCTACGTAATGATATATGATTAGCACTGTGAAAGTAATTGAACTCTTCGTTCTAGACAATCCCTTGCAGTGTCAGCAAGAAGCTGGAACAAACTGTGTCATTTAACAGAGTTATGCTGTAAGTGAGAAAAACCTCTGATCCCTGCACAATTAACTTCCTAATAATTTTAGGTTTTCAAGATTAAATGAGAGAATTAATATAATAGACCATGTAAATGTGCAGCAGAGAAATAAAGCAAGGCAAAGGCACTAAAAGGGATGGAAAATTTAAGGAAATTAACAACTGCTCTCAAATATAATAAGGGACAGGTGTCAGGCTGTTAAAAGGATGATTGTTGTAACTGGAGCAGCTGAGGATGGTAAATGCACAGCTGTTACAAAGATTAGTTGTGTAGTAACAGAATACTTGTTTTGCTGTGCACGCTAAACTAAATTATATTACAACGAGCTCATAAAGTATCCTGGAAAGTGAAGTAATAATGACATTGACACCTATTTTACATAAGAAAATACTGTAACTCAAATAATTATCATAACTTTATGCCTTTAAAATCTCAGCAAACAGGCTTTATTATTTATGAAATTTCTCAATTTTATTCATTAAATGTATGAAATACCTCGATAACATTTTAAGACAACAATAATACAATTGCATTATGTTCCATTAAATTCAAAATGGTCAAATTTTGAAAGCAATTTGTTTTCTTTGATGTTCACTAGTTCCAAACACACTTTTATTCTGGTAGTTTAGTTTTATCAAAATGCTATTGTATTCAGTGTAGAGTGATGAGCTGTATTTCAAGTAATTCTGTAAAATTTGATGAGTGTTTCTCCTGGATAAGGACTAGACTATATTTGGTTCAGTCTAGGACTCATGCTGACATTTGGGGAAAAAATTGGAAGAAAGGAGAGATTTCTCTGTAATTATTCTCAAGTGAATTTGTTTGTTGCAATACCATCTGATTAATTAATGTCCTCTGTACAATGTGGAAGAACATAGAACAGAAAGAAAAAAAATGCATCAAATAAAGGTGACTGTATTGATGGCAGTCTGTGGCGTTCCCTTTTTTTTTTTTTTTTTAAAGATTTATTTATTTGACAGAGAGAGACACAGAGAGAGGGGGAACACAAGCAGGGGGAGTGGGAGAGGGAGAAGCAGGCTTCCCGCAGAGCAGGGAGCCCGATGTGGGGCTCGATCCCAGGACCCTGGGATCATGACCTGAGCCGAAGGCAGACGTTTAACCGACTGAGCCACCCAGGCACCCCTGTGGCGTTCCCTTTTTTAAGAGACTGAATTCAAGTCACTCATTCACAACTTACTGAAAAGAGTGTACATTCCTTAGTGGCAGGAAACTGGGTTTATTCAGTGAGGTTTTGTTCATAACATTTTGTTTTGATAAAGTATAAAATTTCTTCTTCATGCCTTTCTAAGTCAATACCATCTCTTATGAGTTCCATTCACATTGGCAAGTGAGTGCTGGTTCTACCAAGCATGTGAATTGAAAATTAAAATATCAAATATTTAAGCTGATAAATTACTTTGAGAATTGATCTCAAAAACACAATTCTTAGGCAGCTTGCAACTTTGGAAACACTTCTCTGTGTTGTATATGTACTTGATGGCTGGCTAAATAAACTTTACTCACCTTAACAATATTTAATTGAACACAAAACACTAGCCATTAATTTCTTGTTAGTTATTAGAAAACTTTTTTTCTACCTGAATAGATTTAAATAAAGCATTCATCTTTTACTATTAAAGTGAATTTGATACTGCAGAATTCAAATGCTTAGAATTTTATTCTTTGAAAAAAAAAAAGAATTTTATTCTTTGGGCTTTTTCTGCCTTGTTTTTGTTTGTGTATTTTTGGTTTTTGCTGGAGTGAGGTTGCTATGCAGTTAAGCTTCCATGAGTTTTTAATAACCACTGGCCCATTGAATTTGGATCCAACGTTTGCTAGACATGAACACTTTCACTTTCTGGCTGGTTCCCTTGCAGATTCATATTTGAATAATCAAAGAGACCAATGTGAAGTGATGATGAATTTTTATATTACTGAAGTAATCTCCTTATAAAGAAGGAAAAAGAAAAAGCATATTAACTATGCTAAATAGTTTTGGTTTAACTTTTTCTAAACATTTCTAAAAGTTTAGTTAAACTTATCTGTATGTCCAATAGAGCAACTAACTCACTTTCCAAGTGAGCAGTTGCCTCACTTGTGGATTCTAAAACCTTAATGGAATTTTACTTATAAGAAGGTGGTTGGAATACTTTAATGAAAAGTTACGTTGTTGCTGCTGATATGGATGAGTGTCAAAGGTATATCTTCTGGGAGCTATCAGCATTTTGAGGTGGTGAATCTGGTTGTGGCGTATTTAATAGTATGCTGTAATCAGTTGACTTTTTCATTATTATAACACAAGCTACTCCAGATCTTTTGTTTTTTTATCAAAGTAACTGCCAGTTGAACAAATGAGCTGAAATATCTGAGTAAGTTTATAAACATATAAAAATGTATGCGTGTAACCAAAAAGGCTATTATAGTCAGTTCTAGTATCATGACAAATTTCAGAGTGTAAAAAAAAAGTGAGCAGTTGGGTCCTAGAAGTCAGAAAATTCGGGCTTTAGATTATGTAATACATCAGCAACAAGAAATGTGGTGAGGCATTTTGAAATCCCTGTGATTCATTATATGTGCTTGTGTCCCTTACTTTATTCACATGTGTATGTTGTTTGTTTACTTAACCTTTCTTCCCTTTCTCTCTGCCTCATACCTATTTCCAAAGATGTGCCAGTGACTTAAGAGTAGGCTTTTGTTTTTCTCATAGTTCTGTGCCCCGCCATGTCCAACAGATTGGCTTTCATTTAAAGACTTCACAAATAAGCTTAAATGAATTGATCAGATGAACGCCCATGGATTCAAAGCTGGAGAACAAAGTCAAGATAATGTACAGAAACCAAAGGGAAAGAAAGTGTTCAGAAAGCAATAGGAGAAAAAAATGAAAACAGAAGCTCTAAAAAAAAATACAGAGAGGCAAGCAGAGTGCCTTCAGGAAGGTTGGGACAATTGGAGAAACTGGGCATTCGTTTCATTCAATACCCAAATACGAGTCACGATGAACACTGAGTGATGGCAATGAAGAGAAGCCTCTTCCCTGACCTCCTGCGGTGTGTTGCCTAGTGGAAAGGTGAAGGAAAGAAACTTTATGCTTGGGTAGATAGTAATGGATGAACAAGGGGCGAGGTGGTCAGCCAGGACCCCTCTGAATAGATGATATTTATTCTGAGAACCAAAGGGTGAGAAAAAGAAAGAACAGCCATTCAAAAAGTGGGAAGATGTATATTCCACACAGAGTAAAAGTGTAACAAGTTCCTGAGGTGAGAGAAAATTGGAATGTCCAAGGAATGTCCAAGGAACTGGAAACAAAAGCCAGTGAGGCTAGAGGAGTAAGAAAGAGAGATTTGGCAGATGATGAAGTTGGAGAAAGAGGCAGTAGCAAGATAATGCAGAGTCTTAGAAACCAAGGTAAAGATTTGATTCTAGGTGCAATGGGAGAATGTTACACTGATTCCATGTGCAGCAGAGATCATGATCTAATTTAACTTAGAAGGGAAATAAAACAAAAACACCTCTCTGGTTGCCATATGAAGAATAGATTTTTTTCAAAGTATAGTTGACACATAGCATTACATTAGTTTCAGGTGTACAACATAGAGATTTGACAAGTTTTTACATTATGCTATGCTCACCACAAGTGTGGCTGCCATCTGTCAATAGACACTATTATAATACCATTGACTATATTCCCTATGCTGTACCTTTTGTCTCTCTTACTTATTTATTACATATCTAGAAACCTGGGGGGTACCTGGCTAGCTCAGTTGGTAGGGCATGCGACTCTTGATCTCAGGGTCATGAGTTCAAGCCCCACATTGGGGGTAGAGTTTACGTTAAAACAAACAAACAAACTCCCTTTCACCCATTTTGCCCATCCCCCTCACCTCCCTCCCCTCTGGTAACCATCAGTTTGTTCTCTGTATTTATGGATCTGTTTCTGCTCTTTGTTTATTCATTTGTTTTATTTTCTGGATTCCACATATAAGCGAAATCATATAGTATTTGTCTTTCTCTGTATGCCTTATTTCACAGCATTATACTCTCTAGGTTCATACATGTTGTTGCATATGGCAAGGTCTCATCCTTTTTCTGTGGCTGCATAATGTTCGTGTGCGTGTGTGTGTGTGTGTGTACATACATATACACAACACATCTTCCTTATCCATTAGTCTGTCAGTGGACAGCTAGGTTGCTTCCATATCTTGGCTATTGTAAGTAATGCTGCAGTGAACATAGGGGTGCAGATATCTTTTCAAATTAGTGTATTTGTTTTCTTTGGGTAAATACCCAGTAGTGGAATTACAGACCATATGGTATTTCTATTTTTTTAATTTTTTGAGGAACCACCATACCGTTTCCCACAGTGGCTACACCAATTTCCTTTCCACCAACAGTGCAAAAGGACTCCTTTTCACCATGTCCTTGCCAACACTTGTTATTTCTTACCATCTGAAAATTAGATTTTAAGGGAAAGCAGAGTGGAGGGGAGAAAACCAGTTGGAAGGCTGAGAGGTATCTCTAATGGGACATGATGGCAGCCTCAATTGGGGCAATCACAATGAAACCATAACAACTAGAGCTCTTTGATTGACTAGCATCTGATGAAGGGTTAGAAGGCAGAAATGGGAGTGGTGAAAGTTGATGAGCCACAGCTGATTTTTAGGTTCCAGGCTTGAGAAACTGGTGAAAGTTTAATGTATGTACTCAGATGGGGAGCCCAATAAAAAGGGAGGGAAAACCAAGGTTGGCTGGAAGTATGAATCAATAGTTCACTTCGACATACATTGATGTGAAGATACCTATTAGAGGACCAAATGGACATGTCTGTCCATGTGAATTTGGAGATCAGAAGAGGATGTCTTGGCTGAGATATTAACTTGGAAATCATCAACACAATATAGTCTTTAAAGGAATGGCAATGTATGAAATCATCCAGACAGAAAAAAAGACAAAAGTAAAGATCCAAGTACCACCAGCAATCAGAAATGTCATGACTATTGCTACAAGTTGTTGTGTTTCTGTCCTAGGCAGACCTCCTTAAAACTTCCCAGCTAGGATCAGCTACATGGAACAGGGCATAGTCATCATTGGGTCTTCCAGTGGAAATAGGAGATTCATTTCTAACTGACTGGGGGATATATGTGGCTGGAAAAAATACCAGGTCTTAATAATTTGAAGTTTCTGTCTTAGTGCTGCCAACATAGCTTTTGATTAAGAAACATCATGCTATCTGACTCTAAATCCAAAGCCTAGTCTGCAACCTGGGCAAGAGGAAACCTTTCCTCTGTGTAAACATTCAGTCTTATATAAGCCTTAAGTTTCCTGGCTGCAGTTAGTTAAAATTACTAATGCAATGTTGGTCTTTTGCATCCTCAGTCACATACTCTATCTTACCCACTCCCCACTGGGCATGGTTTTCCTTTGTTGATCAACATTAGTCTCAGAAATGGATCCAAAGTTAATTCTGACCTAAGTGAAAATGACTGATAAATATTACCTTTCCCTGAGGAATTTCTTTTCAACAAAAACTTGGAAAATTACAGTGGCATTGAAAACATTAAAGGTGTAATTAAAGCCTTAATTGTGGAATTTCAGATAATTGCATTCAGGAGAGATTAACTGGGGTGGAGGGAGAAGAATCTTTATGCTGCTATTGGTAGCATTAATATATTCAATGAAAAACACATTTTGGAAGCAGAGAATACATATTTAGCTAAAATGCATATCTTAGATATCCCCTTCATTGATTATAAAGCATGGTACTCTAACTCAACTGAATTCCATATAGAAGTACAAATGAGGTATCAAGCTTTTTCCTAACAAAACTGATTACTTTTTTTCTTAGGGAACTGAAAAGTATGTGTCTCATAAGGTAAAAATAACAATGATGTGCCTCAGGTTTGTTTTATATTTATGCATTTATTTTTCTTACTCCAATAGAAGATTTGAGATTACTTTAAAAATTGCCTTCAGCACCCTTCCTCTTAGGAGAAACAGAAGCAGCACACAATGGAAAGTACTAGATTTAAAAGAGCAGAGGCCCTATTATTTGAAACACAGTTCAAGGCAACACAGACAATAAAGCCATTGGCTGGGGTAAAATTTAACTGACCTTTTCAAGGTTGAAAGAGGTCTTCAATCAAAATGTTTCTTTCTCAGTAAAGGAAGAGCTCTGCACTGAACTGATTTAACAGTAAAACCTACTGAAATAGCTCTCACTGGGGAAAAATAAGCTAAAACAAAAACAACAACAATAAAAACCCACTACAATTGTGGTAAGTAGACTTGTTGAGCTGTATTTCTCTACCTCAACGGATACAACAGAGGAGACGATTTTTTTTTAAGTAAAACAAGTCAGATGGACAATTTTTTTTTCTTTTAGGAATAATGTTATGCCTTACTCCTGTTGTGTTACGTTTATTCAGTTGTTGTATACACTTTTCATGAGATTTTAGACTTCTCTTATGTAATATTCAAATAAGAAGCCTCTAGTTTTTAACACAAAAGGATATTTATGGTTTGCTCTAATGCACTTATTATCAATGTCACTGACCCACCTTCAGGGTTCAATCTACTAGAAAGTGTTCTACAGCAGTAAATGAGTCGTAGTAAATATATTAGCTTGTGCTTCTTAGGAAATGGAAAAAATTTTCTTGGGAAGTTGAGGATATGAATTTCATCCTAGTGAAGTATATTTCAGTGGCTCTATTTTGTTTTCCAAGCTCTTGACCACTTTAGTAATAATCACATCAGAGGCACAGGGCCATCACACTGGACACATTAAAATCAATGGGAGGTTTGAAATGATTCAACAAGGTGAGACCAGTGTGTCTCCTTGGTTTTAAAAAGTCAAGAACGACAAAATGTATTACTTCACTTCTACTGACTCAGGCTGGGAGCAAATCTGATTGGTGCACAAATCCCTCACAAAGAAATGTTAATAGAACCCATAATTCTGACACTTCCTCGAGTTGTGGGAAGTAATTCAGAAGCCACACAACAAACCCAACTCCATTATGAATTTCACACTTTAGTAAAACCACACAGTTAAGCATTTACCACATGAATTCAAACTACAGCAGACAACTGGATTCAGTGATAACCAAAAAGGAAAGATGAATTAAAAAAAAAAAAAAAGATGAAAACTACAGAATACAAGGCTATCACAAAAAAAAGTCATTTTACCAAGATATGTATTTATTAGATTTGATCATAATTTATATGAACATAATATGAACCAGCAATGAGGCCAAAGCTTATACCATCTGAATGAATTAAAGCACAAAAGTAATTTTCTAAATAATTCTATAAATGACTATTTCTCTTGCCTAGAATCTGAATTAGGGTAAGAGTATTCTACTCTCTTTCCTTTCCTATTCCTAGTTGTTATAATTATTTTTACGTTCTACTCAATTCTTCACTTTAACAACGCGGATTTCTTCCAGTTATCAGATTTTCTCAAATAATTTTGTGATTCTTAGGAAGCCCATGTAAAGCATTGAATATATAGATCAGGAGAGCACCACGAAAACAGTGGCCTTTGTTATGAATAAGTAATAGTACAACCACTGATTGAACTGTTAAATAAATGGACAGTAGCAGTTTAGAGTGATACTGGCTTAGGAAAATGTCAGGAAAGGAAGAAAGGGAGAAATTACCCAGACAGTAATTTGCTTGCTAATTGATAGAAACTGATATGATTTTCAAAGTATTATCTAATTATAATGTAAGAGTTTCAGCTGACTTTTAGCTACTTTCAACATAAAACATAATTTGCATGTGCACACACAGACACACACACACACACACACACACACACAACTTCACCCATATATCTTTTGTTTGTGCCTTTGTCTTAATATCTGCATCTCTTTCAGGCCCATCAGTGAGATCTTTGGGTGGCATGAATTTTCTAGTCATCTAACATGAGTAATGGACTCATGTTCACTTAGCATTTTACTTTCTTTGTACAGGAAACATATATTCTAGTCTACATCAATGTCCTATTTCATAAGCTAATACCTGCAGCTGTGTCCTATGCATCAGATGAGTGGATGTGGTTAACACAGATGTTAATGACAAAAGACAACTACAAGGTGAAGATACTGGTTTAAAAAAAAGTCACATATCCCTCAAAGCTAATTGTTACTGACTTGAGAATTCTGGAAGCCTGTTCCAGCAAAACCATTTACCAAAGTATAATTGGAACCATTATAATTCAGACCCAAACACTGATTTACTGAAAGCAAAGGTCAAAAGCATGTGAATTAAAATGCTCAATTTTCTACTTTAATTTGTGTGTATAAATGTGATCTAGGCTATATATCTTGTCCCCATGAGAATAGCACCATTTTAATTGGAAAATATTTTCAAGAGGTTGAGCAATATATAGGGCAACTTACGTAGCAGGTGAGGATAGCCACAAAGAAAAGTATAACTGCTTGAGATCTAGATAAAGCAAAAGTAAAAAATAAAAATTAAAAATAATTAGTGGACTGAATTCGGTAGTTTTTGAAAAAAAAACTTTTTTTAAGAGATTTACAAGTAGTGGTCCCTTGCCTCCTTGCCTCGAATTGTGAAAAATTGACTGCCCACACTAAGTCTCACCTCAGAAGGACATTTTCAAGATTTAGGAGTGCATTTGAGCTGTTTTTGCCATTTGATTTATCATTTGTGTAGTGAATTTTCTGGTAATATGCAGGGTGCAAGCACTCAAAAGCAAAGAATGTTATTTTCAAATCCATTTCCATCAGAATACTGAAAGATATGAAGGGATTGAAATAACGCTACATTGTATACTGTTCCCTGATTTGTCTCTCCTCCCTTCACTTCCCATGTCCCCTCTATCCCTGGTCCTGTGTCCTAGCCCATCCTGTTGCTATAGTGTGCTTTCACTATACAGCCTGCTGCTTCAAGACCTCAATCTGTGTGCCCGTTGTGCTTATGCTCAACATACTGTTATGAGAAATCAATGATACTAGTTTTTCTAAAGGGATCCAGAGAGCTAAGGGTTTAAGGGAAGTTATTGTCCACTCTGGCAGTATTTACACTTAGAGAAGTTAAGACATTTACAAGGGCTCTTCATATTCTCACTTCATAGGCATAGTGCTATTTATAGAGAAGATACTTTGTTTACATATTTACCTAATAGAAAAAGGATTGAGCAAATAGCCTGATTAATTTCATTCAGCATGCATGCACTCCATTTTTTTGGCAGAGAAGTCATAGAACCACCACTCTGATCTTGTTTAAACAAATATGAAGCCTCAAATACTTTTTGACAGTAGAAAGATCTTTGAAGATTTGGCCAAATAGATAAAACTATGGGAAATATTCAAAATTCAATCGGATATTATTATATTTGCAAAATATATGGCCCCGAAGAGATAAAAAGAATATGAAATGAATGCAGGATCCCCCCAAATTTGAAGATCTTCATAATTTGCAAAGGAGGCCATTTAAATATTAAGAGCCAAAGAAATGTAGAGACTAATAAAATATTATTGCATTATCAGTGGGAATTTCAGATTTCCATGATTAAACCTGGAAAGTAGACTTCTGAAGCTACAAGGGCTTTGCCTCTGAACAGGACTCAGGATGTCTCATCAGTGTCATGAAAAGGAACCCAGAGAATATTCTGTCAGATGTCCCTGGTCATTATGCAATCATAACCAACTGAGAACATATCCTCCAAATTGCTTGGGTTAATACCATTGTTTATTTAATGAATAAGATTCATTAAACCTAGGAAAGGTATAAAATTAAGTCCAGAAAGGCCTAAGAGAAACATATGGTGTTAATATTTTTGTATTAAGATATCTTGGCCTTTAGTTTCTATGATGTGTCATGTTCACAAGAATTTGTCCTATTAGAACAGCCTTGTGACTCCAATTTAATATGTGTCACGGCATAGTTGATTTAAACTTGTGATTTAAACTTGAAAAGTATAAGTGAAATGCTAATGAAAAATATTGGACATGGAGTAAAACTTACAAATAGCCATTTCAATAAGTTTAATAAGTAAAAGTATTGCTTGAGTACTTGAAAGTTGGTCAGTCAGAAAATCAAATTACTTTAGGGCACCTGGGTGGCTCAGTTGGTTGGGCGACTGCCTTCGGCTCAGGTCATGATCCCGGAGTCCTGGGATCGAGTCCCGCATTGGGCTCCCTGCTCGGCGGGGAGTCTGCTTCTCCCTCTGACCCTCCCCCCTCTCATGCTCTCTCTCTCTCTCTCTCTCTCTCTCTCTCTCCCAAATAAATAAAAATTTAAAAAAATCTAAAAAAAAAAAATCAAATTACTTTAAAAGTATATTTGAATACATTAAATGAGAACTTAATTTAAAATATTTACTAATCTTTAAGCTTTAAATAGTACCAACTATTAATTAAAGATCTCTTTAAAGTATTAAATTCCTCTAATATCACTATGATATAAATTGATTTATAAGCCTAACAAAACTAAATTTTAACGTGTAATTTTCAATAAATTTCTTTTCATGTACTTTTTTAAATTTTTATTTAAAGTATAGTTAACACAGTATAATATTGGTTTCAGGTGTATAATATAGTGATTCAACAATTCCATACATCACCTGGTGCTCATCACAAGTGCCCTCCTTAATTGCCATTCCCCCACCCGCCTCCCCTCTGGTAACCAAGTTTGTTTTCTATAGTTAAGAGCCTGTTTCTTGGTTTGTCCTTCTCTTTTTTGTTTTCCTTTGCTTATTTGGTATGTTTCTTAAATTAACATATGAGTGAAATCATATGGTATTTGTCTTTCGCTGACATATTTCACTTAGCGTAATACTGTCTAGCTCCATGCATGTTGTTGCAAATGGCAAGATTTCATTCTTTTTTATGGCTGCATAATATTCCATTGTGTATATGTATATGTATACATATATATATATATACCATTTCTTTATCCGTTCATCAATCGATGGACACTTGGGCTGTTTCCATAATTTGGTTAATGTAAATAATGCCACTTTAAACCTTGGGGTGCATGTATCACTTTGAATTAGTATTTTTTTATCCTAAATACCTGGATCATAGGGTAGTTCTATTTTTAACTTTTTGAGGAACCTCCATACTGTTTTCCAGAGTGGCTGCACCAGTTTGCATTCCCACCAACAGTGCACAAGGGCTGCTTTTTCTCCACATCCTCGCCAACACTTGTTTTTTGTTTTTTATTTTAGCCATTCTGACAGGTATGAGGTAGTATCTCATTGTAGTTTTGATTTGCATTTCCCTGATGATGAGTGACGTTGAACATCTTTTCATCTCTTCTTTGGAAAATATGTCCACTTCTTTGGAAAAATGTCTATTCATGTCATCTGCCCGTTTTTAAATTGGATTATTTGGGGGTCTTGCGGTGTTGAGTTTGATACGTTCTTTATAGATTCTGGTTACTAACCCTTTATCAGACATATCATTTGCAAATATTTTCTTCATTCAGCAGGTTGCCTTTTAGTTTTGTTGATTGTTTCCTTCACTGTGCAGAAGCTTTTTATTTTGATATAGTCGCAATAGTTTATTTTTGCTTTTGTTCCCCTTGCCTCAGGAGACCTATCTAGGAAAAAGTTGTGCTTTCTTCAAGGACTTTTATGGTTTCAGGTCTCACATCTCAGGTCTCAGGTCTTTAATCCATTTTGAGTTTATTTTTGTGTATGGTGAAAGAGAATGGTCGAAGTATCATTCTTTTGCATGGTGCTCTCCAGTTTTCTCAATACCATTTGTTGAAGAGACTGTCTTTTTCCCACTGGATATTCTTTCCTGCTTTGTCAAAGATTAATTGGTCATGTAATTATAGAATTCATTTGTTTGCCCCTCTGGGTTTTCTATTCTGTTCTATTGATCTATGTGTATATTTTTATGCCAGTAACATACTGTTCTGATTACTACAGCTTTGTAATATAACTTGAAGTATGCAATTGTGATGCCTCCAGCTTTGCTTTTTTTATTCCTTAATTCAGTCAAATTTAATATACAGAAAGATATATTATCCACTCAATTTGGAGCAGTAATTCATAAGTTAATGGTTTTTAAAAAAACAAGCAAATAATCATTAGAAATAATTAAATTTTATTTTAACATAAATGCAAACACATTTGTCTTTCTTTACATATACCCCTTTACTTTGATTATAAGTTACCAGATTACTGTTCTCCACATTCAGAAATTCATTATCTAAAATTTCCAGTTTTATTTCTTTAAAATGACCCAAGAATGTAAAGATACTAACAACATAATCAGAATATAGAAACTGTTAGCTGATATTCCTTATCTCAGTCTTTCCCAGTTTTTGCCCAGACCTAGAAACCCTTCTTTTAGTGACTCACTTTTATTGAGTCTTTTCACAGCATTGAATATGACTTTCATAGAAACAAAAACAGATCTTCTGCTGTATCTAGATATATGGATAGATATGTACATATGTCATGATATATAATGAAAGTGTGTATTATAAAATCCTAATGAAATGTAACCTTCTTATTTCAGTCTTTATATCAATACCATAAACAAGTAACTTTATGATTTGTCCAAACTGATTTCTATTTAAGTCCTTGACATGTTCAGCAAATCTGCAAGAACCAAAAGAAGGAAATAAGACAGCAGGGAAAGGGCAGCACATGAGTTGAAGCACCACTATTTTTGACCCGTGTCATAATGGGCAATAACAAATATCATATATACAGAAGTAATGTGCTAGGGCCAGCTCATAGAGGCTCATAAGAGTACATTCTTAAATTTTCAGAAATTTTGGAGATCAATTACTAAACATAGCCATTATCAAAAATTTAACTATATAAACTTAAAATTAAATAAATTACATTAAAAACAAAGGCACTAAATACTCTAAACTCACTACTTTCTAATTGCTTTAATGCATTTTGCTAATATCTATGCTTTCGAGATTGTTTACATTTGTTACATAGTTATTGTGGAATACCCTATAACAGTGTCCTACTGAATATCTCTTCCCAATTCTTCTCAGTGATCTCATGTTGGTACTTTGAGGTCAGCCATGGTGGAAGTATTTACACCATGGAAACTGGCAAATAAAGCAAATGAAGTCATTGCTTTTTTGGGTTGGGGAGGGGAGGGGTGCCAGACACAGCTATTAAACATTTACCAGCGTACCATTGTATATAAAGCATAATATATTACTAAAATGTACACTACACACATATTTTTGTCATGTTCTTAAAGTATTGAAAATAATTTTTGGACCATGAACCTTCAAAATGTACCTGTAGGTAATTTCTAAATGTATTATTCCACTACACTCAAGAAGAAAGAAAAGTACTTTGGCAGGCTCAACGAGAAATCTATAAAACACCCTGCCTTCCAGTCCAGACTTGACCCATTAAATTAAATTCCATTAATTGTTAAAAATAACTGTCAGCGTATATTTTCAGTTGTTGGATGAGAGACTAAATGACTTCATGGTATATACATATATGTAACTTTTACAAACAGAATGGAGAAAATTCTCATAGGAACAAAATGGGCACAAAATTAAATATAGGAAATAACAGTCCCCCCCCCACCTCAATCCTCCTATACCAATCACATGTGTTTCTTAGAAAGATACGTTATTTACCTGCTCAAGACTTTTACTGGATTCCAGAGTTTTATTGGGCTGAGATAATGGGTGGAGAATTGTGCCTACAAAATCTAAATTAGTTTCTGTCAGAACAGAGCTACATTGGGGGAGAAATATAAGAAAGCAAGCAATCTGGAAGAAAGTATGGTAAGGTAGTAGGCTAGAGTTTCAAGAGATATCAGGGAAAGAAATGTGAGAAATAACTACCACTATGATTTAGGGAGAGAGATATATAAAAGATTTTAAAAGTTAGCAGCGATATATTAATTCTGTAACAGGTACTGTTCTAAGTGGCTTATATGTATGATTTCAACTTGATCCTCAGGACAACTGTTATATACAACTTTAACAGCCTCTACTTTATAAATGAGAAAACTCTGGAACTTTGAAAATAAGTAGTTTACCTAAGGTTAATCAGCTAAAAAGTCGCAGAGTTCTAAGTAACACCCAAGCAATCTGGCCTTCAGCTCATTCACTTACGAGATGGTTTAATTATAAGATATGCCTTATAGCCATATCAAAAAATATTTACAGAAAACATCAACAAAGATACTTTCTAATACTTTTTGAATTAAGATCTGTTTCTTTTAATCATGTTAGCACATTTGAACTGACATTAATGGAGTACAGTTTTATTCAGATTATACAAGTAAAATTAAAAGAATCTGAAAACTAATGTCCTAGTTACTGTGACATTCAAATAAAATTAAATATAAAATGGATTGTGCTACTTAATGTTCTGTGGCTAGAAGATGAAAATTAGAAAAAATTCCTTTTGCAAGGTGCAGTTGTTGTAACTTATAAGTATACAATTTTGCACACCAAAAACCTTTACAAATGGTCTCATATTCTTTTAGCATGGAGTGATAAGAGGAAAACCTGGTAGGCTGGATAAGATTCAAAGAATATAAATTCAAAGTTTATTTTGCATTAGGCAGGAAGTTAAAAGAAATAAAGCCTAATGTTTCTATGCATATGCTATCCTTGGAAAACATCCACTTAAGTTGGTTGTGGCCAAACCTGTGACCTATACTCAAAGGTTTATGTGCTGGAAATGCTGGAAATTAATGACATGGATACTCCATTTAAGCATTAGTAGCGAAGTACCAGAAAAACGCCGGAGGGAAAGTAAGAGATGAACCTGGGCTCAGAAAAAAAGTCAACTTGAAGAATAACAATCTGAGATTGGAATCTTTTACATAGTCACTCTCTTCACCCCCAAGTCCTGGTAGCCTCTGTTTGCAAAGGGGAACGATATTTCATCAAATCTAAGACATTATAGAAGATACACCATTAGTTCATGTAGAGATAGTTTTTAAAAATCAGCCAATTAAAATAGCACAGTGCTTTCTTATGATTTAGAATTATTTCATATTTGTTGAAAAAATATTTATATATGTATATAATAAAAAAGGAAAATAAAATAAAAATGGTAAAGGAATTACAGATCTTCACAAGATCTTCCTTCTTGGGATAACTTCTGTTTTCCCATAAAGTATTGCCCTCTAATGCCATTGAGAACACTGCTGATGCTCCTAAAATATGCCTCAATATTGTGTTAGGGGTCTTATTCCAAGCTTCTGGCATTCTGTAAGTTTTGATGCTGGTGTTTCTTGATCTTTACTGCTGCTGACAATGGAGAACTTCAGGTAGCAATCAAGACCTTCTACTATATAGACTAAATGTTTGCATATCCTCAAAATTCATATGTTGAAAGCTAATCCCCACTGGGATGGTGGTATTTGGGGTTGGGACCTTTGGGAGACTATAAGGTCATGAGGGTGGAGCCCTCATGAATGGAACTGGTACCCCTATTAAAACACACCCCAGAGAGCCCCCTTGTCCCTTGCATCATGTGAGAACCCAGCTACAAGATAACCATTCTATGAACCAGACACTAAATCTACCTGTGTCTTGTTCTTGGATTTCCCAGCTTCCAGAACTGTGAGAAATAAATTTCTGCTATGTATAGGCCACCCACCCTCTAGTATTTTTGTTATAGCAGCCCAAATCGACTATGACATCATCCTATTAAGGTCTTTAGGTAGTTTATGGTTGAGATATGGAATGTTTTAGCTTTCCCATCATGCAGGCAGAAACAACAGCCAGGGTCGAATATGCTCAAGCAATAACACATAATCACTTACACCTGGTCAGAGTTCATTTTAAGATCCATCGATTTTAAGATATATCCCAATTTCAGAAAAGTTAACAGTTGGAAAATATGCAGCTTAGAAACAGTGAAGTTAAGGGTTTGAGCTTTTCCATATTATGCTAATTCCTGAGGATTTTTGACACAGTGTTTTGGTCATTAGAGTGAAACAACTGTTGATTGATTTAACCCATCTATGTGACTTTTCCTTTCATAAAAATGCCAGCCTTCTTGCCCTCAAATCCATTGTGTTGGAGCCCCTATATTGCCCTACATGCGTGAGTCTAAAAAGTTGTAATGTCAGCAGTTTGCCTTCCCAATTTCTCTTCCTTTGGGCAGAGTTTACTTTGTAAACACTTCTTCACTCAGAAAGGGATCTAACATTTTTTTAACCAAGTAGTAAAACACATAATAAAGTACTGTCCAGTTTAAAGTTTAAGAGTACAAACTCTTAGTTCCTTCTCTAAGATCTTGGGACAGATATGTTTCAGAACTCTTAATTTTCTTTTAATTTTATGGATATCACATATGAACCATATCCTATGTAACCCTAGTAGGGTCTAGTGTGGAACCCTGTAATCAAACTTGTTAATATTTTTGCACTAAAATGTATGAACTGTAATAGGAATAAAGAGTATATGTAAATTCAGTCTGGATTTGGCCACCAAATGAGACAGGAGCAGATAAATTTTGCCACCAAGTGAGTTACACAGATCCTTTAGTTTTCCAAGCTAATGGAACTCAGAATTGCAAATAAGGGGTTGTGGACATAGGTTAAGCATAAATATTCCAGTTTTTGCATAGAGTTTTAGGTATGGGCTAGAAGGTGAATCATATTTTAGAAGAATGAGGGAAGTGGCAAGTTTTCTCCATTTCCAAGTAATCACATCATATTTGGAGAAATGGAACACATCCACTCTTGAGGTTGGCCATGTGGCTCTGAAAACTGGCCTCATTGCATAATCTTCTTCCTCCTTAAATTCCCTCATCTCAGTAAATGGCATCACAAATTACCCAATTTCTCAAGCCAAAAACCTTACAGTTGTCCTTGATTCCTTTCTCATCTCTCATCATATCAAGAAGTCTTACCAACTCTACTTCTAAAAGTGCCCTTTTGGAGCATATGTTAATAGAACATCCAGTCTTTCCATCTCCACAGCGATCACCTCAATCCAAGCCACATCATGTCTTCTGAATTGAAATAACTTCCTATTTCATGTCCTGTTTTGACTGTCCTCTCCCAGCAGCCATTGCTCACATAATAGCTACAGTGATCTTTAAATTGCAAGTCAGATGTCTCCTTCACCTGTTTAAAAACTCCAAAACTCTTACCATGACCTGGATCTCTCCTCTTCCCACTCCCCTTTCACCTACTGTGCTTTATTTACCCCCATCAGCTTTCTTTTCTGCAAATAAGCAAGTTTCCCCTTTACATTTGCTGCTTCCTTGGGTATGCAGCTGGGGACACTGAGGCCTGAGATCTTTGCCTCGCTGCCTTCTTCTTGTCCTTTAGTTGTCAGCTCAGATGTCAGCTCCTCATTCTGTAATTCCCTGGTTCCTAGTCCAAAGTAGATCTAACCCCTAATCACTCAATGGATGACCCTGGTTGATTTTCTTTAGGGTACTTACCATTTTGAAGTTCTCCTGGTGAATTGTTTCTTATTTACTTGGGTGTCTCTGCCTTCTAGACTGTAGGCTCCATATAGGCAAGGACAGTTCACCATTGTTACTCCACTGCCCCAGACTATTGCCTGGCATATAGCAAAGGTTCTTTAAATATATTTCAAATGAATGTATAAAAGTCAAATAATTGATAGTCTAACATGATAATTCTATTATTGCCATCATTCAGATTATTGGTGTCTTTAGTTCACACAAATTGGAGTAGACTATGGACATTTCAAAGAATGGTGATATGTCCAGAATACCAGAGCATGGGGATATTTTTAGTTAATTTGATATTTTTGCCACCTAAGTCACTACTATGGGTCTGTAACTTGGGTTACATTTAATGAATGCTTTCTATGAGACATAATGCTGTAGGACTTATATATATAAAACATCATTTTAGCTTTCTATCTACTGAAAAAATTAAGTGACTTGTCCATTGTCTCATATTGATGTTGCACTAGGCTTGAATCCCAGATTCCTCAGAGCACAAACCTGAGGAAATGAATGTAATCACTCAATTTATATTGAAAGAAATTTAACTTTCTTTCAATGATTCAAATGCAATTATGAAAATATTACTATTCTATAGCACAATGAAAAAATAGTTATTTGAACTGTATGAGTTTTAAAGAATGTGAAGATAGAAGAGTTTCATATTTCTTTATACTTGAAAGGTCATCGTCTCTGTGGAAAAAGCCTAAGAGAACCACCAAGTTTATTTCCTCTTATGCTTATAGAAGATACAAATAAAGTAAGAAAATGCTTTGATGAAAATCACCTGGTTTGTAAGGCTATCCTTTTAACAAGAAGACCAAAATTCTTGCTTCCCCTATGCTTTTTTTTTTTATTCCAGTATATTTAACATACAGTGTTAAATTAGTTTCAGGTGTACAATATAGTGATTCAATGATTTTATACATTGCTCAGTGCTTATAATGATAAATGTACTCTTTAATCCCCATCACCTATTTCACCTATCCCCACAACCCACCTCCTATCTGATAACCATTGGTTTGTTCTCTATATTTAAGAGTCTGTTTCTTGATTTGTCTCTGTCTTTCTTTTTTCCCTTTATTTGTTTTGTTTCTTAAATCACACATAAGAATGAAATTGTATGGTTTGTCTTTCTCTGACTGACTTATTTATTCTCTTAGCATTATACTCTTTAGATCCATCCGTGTTGTTGCAAATGGGAAGATTCCATTCTTTTTTATGGCTGAATAATATTCCTTTCTATATATACCACTTCTTCTTTATCTATTTATCTATGGATGGGCGCATGATCTGCTTCCATAATTTGGCTACTGTAAATAATGCTGCAGTAAACATAGTGGTGCATATAGCCTTTCAAATT
The DNA here is from genome assembly GCF_004348235.1 of Phoca vitulina. Taxonomy (NCBI): domain Eukaryota; kingdom Metazoa; phylum Chordata; class Mammalia; order Carnivora; family Phocidae; genus Phoca; species Phoca vitulina. The sequence continues at coordinate 18,718,652 of NW_022589708.1, read as the reverse complement.
AGTGTTTTCATGTTTTTTTTGATAAATACCAAGTAGTGAGATTACTGCATCACATGGCAGTTCTATTTTTCAATTTTGAAGAACCTCCATACTGTTTTCCAGAGTGGCTGCACCAGTTTGCATTCCCACCCCACCAACAGTACAGGAGGGTTCCTTTTTCTTCACATCCTCGTCAACACTTGTTGTTTCTTGTGTTTTTGATTTTAGCAATTCTGACAGGTGTAAGGTGATATCTCATTGTAGTTTTGATTTGCATTTTCCTGATGAGTGATGTTGAACATCATTTCATGTGTCTGCTGGCCATCTATATGTCTTCTTTGGAAAAATATTCATGTTTTCTGCCCATTTTTAAATTGGATTATTTGGGGGTTTTTTGCTGTTAAGTTTGATAAGTTCTTTATAGATTTTGGATATAACCCTTTATCAGATATACCATTTGCAAATAGCTCCCATTCAGTAAGATGTCTTTTAGTTTTGTCAATAGTTTCCTTTGCTGTGCAGAACCTTTTTATTTTGATGTAGTCCCAATGATTTATTTATGCTTTTGTTTCCCTTGCCTCAGGAGACATATCTAGAAAGATGTTGTTATGGTCAATGTCAGAGAAATTACTGCCTGTGCTCTCTTTAAGAACTTTTATGGTTTCAGGCCTCACATATAGGTCCTTAATCCATTTTGTGTTTATTTTTGTGTACGGTATTAGAAAGTAATCCAGTTTCATTCTTTTGCATGTAGCTCTCCAGTTTTCCCTACATCATTTTTTGAAGAGACTTTTTCCTATTGCATATCCTTACCCTTTTTGTCGAAGATCAATTTACCATATAATTGTGGGTTTGTTTCTGGGCTCTCTATGTTTTATTGATCTATGTGTCTCTTTTTGTGCCAATACCATGCTGTTTTGATTACTACAGCTGTGTAGTCCAACTTGAAATCTCGAATTGTGCTCCCTCCACGTTTGTTTTTCCTTTTCAAGAGTCCTTTGGTTATCTGGGGTCCTTTGTAGTTTCATACAAATTTTAGAATTGTTTGTTCTAGTTCTGTGAAAAATGCTGTTGGTATTTTGATAAAGATTGCATTAAGTCTGTAGATTTCTTTGGTAGTATGGGCATTTTAACAATATCTGTTCTTCTAATCCATGAGCATGGAGTATCTTTCCATTTGTTTGTGTCATCTTTAGTTTCTTTCATCAATATTTTATATTTTTCATAATATAGGTCTTTCACCTTCTTAGTTAAGTTTATTCCTAGATATTTTATTATTTTTGTTGTAATTGTAAATGGGACTGATTCTTTAATTTCTCTTTCTGCTGCCCCATTATTGGTTTATACAAATGCAACAGATTTCCATACCTTGATTTCGTATCCTGTGACTTTACTGAATTCATTTCTAGCAGTTTTTTGGTGGAGTCTTTCAGGTTTTCTATATAGAGTATCATGTCATCTGCAAATGGTCAAAGTTTTTCTTCTTCCTTGCTGATTTGGATACCTTTTGTTTCTGTTTGTTGTCTGATTGCTGTGACTAAGACTTCCAGTACTATGCTGAATAAAAGTAGTGAGAATGGATATCCCTGTCTTGTTCCTGACTGTAGAAGAAAAGCTCTCAGTATTTCCTTATTTAGGATGATAATAGCTGTGGGTTTTTCATATATGGCCTTTATTATGTTGAGTTATGCTCCCTCTAAACCTACTTGTTGAGGGTTTTTTATCATAAATAGATGTACTTTGTCAAATGATTTTTCTGCATCTGTTGAAATGATCTTACAGTTTTTATACTTTCTCTTATTGATGTAATGTATCATGTTGATTGATTTGTGAATATTGAACCACCCTTGAATCCCTAGAATAAACCCCACTTGATCGTGGTGAATGATTTTTTTTCACGTACTGCTAGATTCAGTTTGCTAGGATTTTTTTTTCACTTTATTTTTTTTAATTTATTTTTTTATTTTATTTTATTATGTTATGTTAGTCATCATATAATACATCACCAGTTTTCGATGCAGTGATCCACAATTCATTGTTTTCGTACAATACCCAGTGCTCCATGCAGTACGTGCCCTCCTTAATACCCATCACTGGGCTAACCTGTCCTCCCATCCCCATCCCCTCTAAAACCCTCAGTTTGTTTTTCAGAGTCCATAGTCTCTCATGGTTTGTCTCCCCCTCCGATTACCCCCCTTCATTTTTTCCTTCCTTCTCCTAATGTCCTCCATGCTATTCCTTATGTTCCACAAATAAGTGAAACCATATGATAATTGACTTTCTCTGCTTGACTTATTTCACTTAGCATAATCTCCTCCATTCCCATCCATGTTGGTGTAAAAGTTGGGTATTCATCCTTTCTGATGGCCGAGTAATATTCCATGTATATATGGACCACATCTTCTTTATCCATTCATCTGTTGAAGGGCATCTTGGCTCCACAGTTTGGCTATTGCGGGCATTGCTGCTATGAACATTGGGGTGCATATGGCCCTTCTTTCACTACATCTGTGTCTTTGGGGTAAATACCCAGTAGTACAATTGCTGGGTCATAGGGTAGCTCTATTTTTAATTTTTTAAGGAACCTCCACACTGTTTTCCAAAGTGGCTGTACCAACTTGCATTCCCACCAACAGTGTAAGAGGGTTCCCCTTTCTCCACAATCTCTCCAACATTTGTTGTTTCTTTCCCTGTCAATTTTTGCCATTCAAACTGGTGTAAGGTGGTATCTCAATGTGGTTTTGATTTGAATTTCCCTGATGGCTAATGATGATGAACATTTTTTCATGTGTCTGTTAGCCATTTGTATGTCTTCTTTTAAGAAGTGTCTGTTCATGTCTTCTGCCCATTTTTTGACTTGGTTATTTGTTTTTGGGGTGTTGAGTTTGAGAAGTTCTTTATAGATCTTGGAAATCAGCGCTTTGTTTGTAGTGTCATTTGCAAATATCTTCTTCCATTCTGTGGGTTGCCTCTTTGTTTTGTTGACTGTTTCCTTTGTTGTGCATAAGCTTTTTATCTTGATGCAAAGGTTCATTTTTGCTTTTGTTTCACTAGCCTTTGGAGACGTATCTTGAAAGAAGTTGCTGTGGCCGATGTCGAAGAGGTTATTACCTATGTTCTCCTCTAGGATTTTGATGGGTAGGAATCCATCCAAAGGATGGAAGGAATCCAAAATCTCACATTGAGGTCTTTCATCCATTTTGAGTTTATCTTTGTGTATGGTGTTAGAAAATGTTCAAGTTTCATTCTTCTATATATAGTTGTCCGATTTTCCCAGCACCATTTATTGAAGAGACTGTCATTTTTCCATTCCATATTTTTTCCTGCTTTGTCGAAGATTAGTTGACCATACAGGTGGGGGTCCATATCTGGGCTCTCTATTCTGTTCCATTGGTCTATATGTCTGTTTTTGTGCCAGTACCATGCTGTCTTGGTGATCACTGCTTTGTAATATAGCTTGAAATCGGGCAACATGATGCCCCCAGCTTTGTTTTTCTTTTTCAACATCTCCTTGGTGATTCGGGATCTTTTCTGATTCCATACAAATTTTAGGATTGTTTGTTCCAGCACTTTGAAAAATGTCATTGGAATTTTGATCGGGATGGCGTTGAAGGTATAGATTGCTCTGGGTAGCATAGACATTTTAACAATGTTTATTCTTCCAATCCATGAGCCTGGAAAGTTTTTCCATCTTTTTGTGTCTTCTTCAATTTCTTTCATGAGTGTCTGTAATTCCTAGAGTATAGATCCTTTACCTCTTTGGTTTGGTTTATTCTGAGTTATCTTATGGTTTTTGGTGCTATTGTAAATGGAATCATTTCTCTAATTTCTCTTTCTGCAGTTGCATTGTTAGTGTATAAAAAAGCAACTGATTTTTGTGCATTGATTTGGTATCCTGCCACATTACTGAATTGTTGTATGAGTTCTAGTAATTTGGGGGTGGACTCTTTTGGATTTTCCACATAAAGTATCATGTCATCTGCGAAAAGAGAGAGTTTGACTTCTTCTTTGCCAATTTGTATACATTTTATTTCTTTTTGTTGTCTGATTGCTGTTGCTAGGACTTCTAGTACTATGTTGAACAATAATGGTGAGAGTGGGCATCCTTGACGTGTTCCTGATCTTAAGGGAAATGCTCTCATCTTTTCCCTATTGAGGATGATACTTGCTGTGCGTTTTCCATAGATGGATTTTATGAACTTGAGGAATATTCCCTCTATCTCTATACTCTGAAGAATTTTAATCAGGAAAGGATGCTGTATTTTGTCAAATGCTTTTTCTGCATAAATTGAGAGGCCCATATGGTTCTCTCTCCTCTTATTAGTATGTTCTATCACATTGATAGATTTGTGAATGTTGAACCACCCTTGTATCCGGGGGATAAACCCACTTGGTCATGTTGGATAATCCTTTTAATATGTTGTTGGATCCTATTAGCTAGGATTTTGTTGAGAATTTTGGAATCCATATTCATCAGGGATATCAGTCTGACAGTCTCCTTTTTGATGGGGTCTTTGCCTGGTTTGGGGATTAAGGTAATGCTGGCCTCATAGAATGAGTCTGGAAGCTTTCCCTCTATTTCTGTTTTTTGAAACAGCTTCAGGAAAATAGGTATTTCTTCTTTGAATGTTTGGTAGAATTCCCCAGGGAATCCATCAGGCCCTGGACTCTTCTTTTTTGGGAGGTTTTTGATCGCTGCTTCAATCTCGTTACTGGTTATTGGCCTATTCAGGTTGTCAATTTCTTCCTGTTTCAGTCTTGGCAGTTTATGGGTTTCCAGGAACGCATCCATTTCTTACAGGCTGCTTAATTTATTGGCATATAGTTGTTGATAATAATTTCTAATAATTATTTCTATTTCCTTAGTGTTAGTTGTGATCTCTCCCCCTGTCATCCATAATTTTATTAATTTGGGTCCTTTCTCTTTTCTTTTGGATAAGTCTGGCCAGAGGTTTATCGATCTTACTAATTCTTTCAAAGAACCAGCTTCTAGTTTCATTGATCTGATATACTGTGTTTCTGGTTTCTAATTCATTGATCTCTGCTCTAATCTTAATTATTTCTCTTCTAATGCATGGCTTAGGCATCGTTTGTTGCTTTTTCTCTAGTTCTTTAAGGAGTTAAATTAGTTGGTGAATTCGGGATTTTTCTGTTTTTTGAGTGAGGCTTGGATGGCTATGTATTTCCCCCTTAGGACTGCCTTTGCAGTATCCCATAGGTTTTGGACCAATGTGTTTTCATTCTCATTGGTTTCCATGAATTGTTTAAGTTCTTCTTTGATTTCCTGGTTGACCCAAACATTCTTGAGCAGAGTGGTCTTTAGCTTCCAAGTGTTTGAATTTCTTCCAAATTTCTTCTTATGATTGAGTTCCAGTTTTAAAGCATTATGGTCTGAGAATATGCAGGGAATAATCTCAATTTTTTGGTATCGGTTGAGACCTGATTTGACCCAGTATATGGTCTATTCTGGAGAAAGTTCTGTGTGTGCTCAAGAAGAATGAGTATTCTATTGTTTGTTTGTTTTAAGTTTTTTTTTTTTAGATTTTATTTATTTGAGAGAGAGAGACAAATAGTGAGAGAGAGAGCACAAGTGGGGAGGAGAGGGAGAAGCAGGCTCCCCACAGAGCAGGGAGCCCGATGCGGGACTCGATCCCAGGGATCATGACCTGAGCCAAAGGCAGACGCTTAACTGACTGAGCCACCCAGGCGCCCAGTATTCTATTGTTTTAGGGTGGAATGTTCTGTATATATCTATGAGGTCCATCTGGTCAATTGTGTCATTCAAAGCTCTTGTTTCCTTGTTGATTTTCTGCTTAGATGATCTGTCTATTCCTGAGTGTGGAGTATTGAGGTCTCCTACAATTAATGTATTGTTATCAAAATGATTCTTCATTTTGGTTAACGGTTGGCTTATGTACATGGCTGCTCCCATGTTGGGGGCATAGATATTTACAATTGTTAGATCTTCTTGTTGGATAGACCCTTTAAGAATGATATAGTGTCCTTCTGTGTCTCTAACTACAGTCTTTAACTTAAAATCTAATTTGTCTGATATAAGAATTGCTACCCCAGCTTTCTTTTGAGGTCCGTTGGCATGGAAGATGGATCTCCATCCCTTCACTTTCAGTCTGGATGTATCTTTAGGTTCAGAATGAGTCTCTTATAGACAGCATATGGATGGGTCCTATCTTTCTATCCAATCTGCAACCCTGTGCCGTTTTATGGGAGCATTTATGCCGTTCACATTGAGAAGTGATTATTGAAAGATACGAATTTACTGTCATCATGTTGCCTGTGAAGTCCTTGTTTCTATAGATTGTCTCTGTAAATTTCTGTTCTATATCACTCTTGGGGGTCTTTCTCCTTTTATAGAACCCCCCTTAATATTTCTTGCAGGCCCAGCTTAGTGGTCACATATGCTTTCAGTTTCTGCTGGTCTTGGAAGCTCTGCATCTCTCCATCCATTCTAAATGACAGCCTTGCCAGATAAAGTATTCTTGGCTGCATGTTCTTCTTGTTTAGTACCCTGAATATGTCTTGCCAGGCCTTTCTGGCTTTCCAGGTCTCTGTGGATAGGTCTGACGTTATTCCGATGTTCCTCCCTCTGTACATAAGGAATCTCTTCCCCCTAACTGCCCTTAAGACGGTTTCCTTGGTTCTAAGATTTGCGAGTTTTACTATTACATGCCGGGGCGTTGGCCTGTTTTCCTTGATCTTGGGAGGGGTCCTCTCTGCTTCTAGAACACGAATGTTTGTTTCACTCCCCAGATTAGGGAAGTCCTGAGCTACGATTTGCTCAAGTATATCTTCTGGTCCTCTCTCTCTCTCCACCCCCTCAGGATTCCCAATAATTCTGACATTGTAATGTTTCATGGTGTCACTTATTTCTCTTGATTCTGTTTTCATGGATTTTGAGTTGTTTCTCCCTGGCCTCCTCTTTTTCCTTCTTTTCTATCAATTGGTCTTCTAGATCACTAATTGTTCTTCTGCCTCACTTACCCTAGCTGTTAGGTTATCTAGATTAGATTGGATCTCATTGATAGCATTTTTAAGTTCTGCCAGTTCAGCTTTCATTTCTGCCCTTAGAGACTCTATGTTGCCATTAATTGATTTTTCCATTCTAGCTATTGTCTTCACAATTGCTGTCCTGAATTCCATTTCCAACATCTTAGTTTTATCAGTAACCATTTGTAAATCTGTGGCAGCAGTCACAGTCACTGAGTCTTTCCTATTTTCGGGGTTCCTCCTCCTAGTCATTCTGTTGGGGGATGGTTGAGGGAATGTACAGAGTCCAAATTATTGACCACAACCCAAGCAAGATGCACCTGTTTTATAGGGATCTTAGGGTTGTTGGCCTCTTGTTCTCCCAGCCAGTCTTCTGGGGGAGGGGCCTGCCAAGCCGTTACTCAGGCAACGTTTGGGCAGATGCCCTGCCTCCTGTGCTGGGGGATGGGCTCAGTGAAAATCAGTTTTGGGGGACTTTTGTTCTCTGGTGGCTTTCTGTGTCTCTTCTGAGAGTCAGAGCAGAAGAGATCGTTTCCAACCCTCTGCCTCAGAGCAGAGAGATCGCAGTCTGTTCTTCATTGAGCTCTCCAGGCCACACTATCTCCATTTCTGTCTGTCCTGCTATAAACTGCAGCGTCGTGGATTGTACACCCCTCAGCAGGGCTCCCAGTCCTCGTCTCCAGGTCAGGGCCCAAGGGCACGTCTCTGCCATTTGTGCTATTAAAACTGCCACCCACCCCCAATTCGCCCCCACGGCCCCACCGCTCCAGGTTGTGGAGGGCCTGCCATAAAGTCCTTTCCCCTCCACTTCCGATCTGCAAGTCTGTGCCCTGTACGCAGCACAGGAGGCTGTCACTCACCAGCAGTGTAGGATCCCCACAGCTCCCTCTCCCTTCCGTTTATCTTCTGATATGTGCCTGTGGAATCACGGCTCCCTGCTTCATACCTCCAAACCAGCCACCTGCAATATTCAGTTTGTAGAGATCCAGATATATCTTCTTACATCTCAAGATGATTTCGTGGGTGTTCAGTGTGTTCTGGTAGAGATCCAGCTCAATTCTGGGGACCGGTTGGAATAGGGTCCCCTACTCCTCCGCCATCTTTTCCTCCCCCCAGTTTGCTAGGATTTTGTTGAGGATTTTTGCATCTGTGTTCATCAGAGATATTGGCCTATAGTTCTCTTTTTTCTTTTCTTTTCTTTCTTCTTCTTTTTTTGTGTGTGTGTGTGTGTGTGTGTGTATGGTGTCTATCTGGGTAATTCTGGCCTCACAGAATGAATTTGGAAGTTTTCCTTCCTCTTCTATTTTTTTGGAATATTTTTAAAGAAAAGGTATTAACTTGTCTTTAAATGTTTTGTAGAATTCATCTGTAAAGCTGTTTGGCCCTGGACGTTTGTTTATTGGGATTTTTTTTGATTGCTGATTCAACATCATTGCTGGTAATCTGTCTACTCAGTCTGTCTCTTTCTGGTTCAGTTTTGGGAAGTTATATGTTTCTAAGAATTTGTCCATTTCTTCTAGGTTGTCCAATTTGTTGACATATAATTTTTCATTATATTCTCTTATAATTCTTGGTATTGCTGTGGTGTCAGTTGTTATTTCCCTGTCTTTCATTTCTGATTTTGAGTCCTCTCTCTTTCTCTGTCTTTTTTTTTTTTTTTTGGACGAGTCTGGCTGAAATTTTATCAATTTTTTTGATCTTTTCAAAGAATCATCTCCTAGTTTCATTAATCTGTTTTCTTGGGTTTTGTTTAGTTTCTGTTTCATTCATTTCCACTCTACTTTATCATTTTCTTTCATCTACTGGTTTTGAGTTTTGTTTGTTCTTCTTTCTAACTCCTTTAGGTGTAAGGTGAGGTTGTTTATTTGAGACTTTTCTTACTTCTTGAAGTAGACCTTTATTTAGCTATAGCCTTTCTCTTAGAACAGCTTTCGCTGCATCCCAAAGATTTTGGACCACTGTGTTTCCATTTTCATTCATCTCTATGTATTTTTTTATTTCCTCTTTGATTTCTTGTTTACCCATTCATTGTTTAGTAGCATGTTATTTAACCCCATGTGTTTGTGCTCTTTCCAGACTTTTTCTTGTGGTTAATTTCTAGTTTTATAGTGTTGTGGGCAGAAAAGATGCATGGTATGATTTCAATCTTTTTGAGTTTTTGAGGCTTGTTTTGTGGCCTAAAATGTGATCTATTCTGGAGAATGTTCCATGTGCACTTGAAAAGAATGTGTATTCTGCTGTTTTAGGATGGAATGTTCTGAATATATCTGTGAAATCCATCTGGTTCAATGTGTCATTCAAAGCTACTGTTTCCATGTTGATTTTCTGTTTGAATGACCTGTCCACTCATGTAAGTGGGGTGTTAAAGTCCCCTACTGTTATTATATTACTACTCTTGATTATTTCCTTTATGCTTGTTATTAATTGCTTTGTGTATCTGGGTGCTCCCATATTGGGTACATAAATATTTACAGTTATATTTTCTTGTTGGATTGTTCCCTTTATGATTATATAGTGCCCTTAGTCTCTTGTTACAATCTTTGTTTTAAAGTCTATTTTGTCTGATATAAGTATTGCTACCCCAACTTTCTTTTCACATCCATTGGTATGATAAATACTTCTCCATCCCTCTTTTCATATCCATTGGTATGATAAATACTTCTCCATCCCTTCAAATTCAATCTGCATATGTCTTTAGGTCTAAAATTAGCTCTTGTAGGCAGTGTATAGATGGGTCTTGTTCTTTTATCCATTCCATCATCCTCTGTCTTTTGATTGGATCATTTAGTCCATTTACATTCAAAGTAATTATTGATACATATTCATGTATTGCCATTTTATTACTTGTTTTATGGTTGTTTTTGTAGTTCTTCTCTATTCCTTTCTTCCTTTGCTCTCCTGTCTCATGATTTGTTGGCTTCCTTTACTGATATACTTGGATTCCTTCCTCTTTATTTTTTGCATATCTATTACTGGTTTTTGATTTGTCATTACCATTAGGTTTATATACAACATCTTCTGCATATAGCAGTCTATATTAAGTTGATGGTCATTAAGTTACAACTCTCTCCCCCATGTTTTAGGTTTTATGGTGTCATACTTTATATCCTTTTTTTTGTGAATCCCTTGACTGATTCTTACATATATACTTATTTTTATTGCTTTTGTGCTTCCTACTTTCCTTACTCTTACTTAAGGTCTTTCCTTTCCATTAAAAGAATCCCTTTTAACATTTCTCATAGGATTGTCTTACTGGTCATGAATTTCTTTAACTTTTGTTTGTCTGGGAAACTCTTTATCTCTCCTTTTTTCTGAATGAGAACCTTGCTGGACAGAGTATTCTTGGCTGCAGATTTTTTTTTCCTTTCACCACTTTGAATATATCATGCCACTCCTTTTTGGCCTGCAAAGTTTGGGCTGAAAAAATCTGCTGATAGCATTTTGGGGTTTCCCTTGTATATAACTGTTTTCTTTTGTCTTACTGCCTTTAAAATTCTCTATCACTACTTTCTGACATTTTAATTACTATGTGTCTTGGTGTGGACCTCCTTGGATTGACTTTGGGGAGGGGGGCGGGGGGGTTGCTCTCTGTGTCTCCTAACTCTGAATTTCTATTTCCTTCTCCAGATTCTGGAAGTGTTCAGCAGTTATTTCTTCAGATAAATCCCCCCCCCCCCCACCTTCCTTTTCTCTCTCTTCTCCTTCTGGGATCCCTATAATGTGAATGTTATTATGCTTGGTGGAGTCATGGAGTTGCCTAAGTCTGTTTTCCTTTTGCATAATTTTTTTTCTCTCACCTGCTCAGCTTGATTACTTTCCATTACTCTGTCCTCCAGGTTGCTGATTTGTTCTTCTGCTTCCTCTAGTCTGCTATTTATTCCATCTAGTTTATTTTTAATTTCTTTTTTTTTTTTCATCTTTGGTTCTTTTTATCTCTTTGTTAAGGGTCACACTGATATTCTCCACTCTTCTCAAGTCCAGTGAGTATCTTTATGATTATTACTTTAAATTCTCCATCAGGCATATTACTTATCTCCATTTTGCTTAGGTCTCTTGCTATGGTTTGTCCTGTACTTTCATTTGGGACATATTCTTCCATCTCCTCATTTTGTTTCTTTGCATCTGTTTCTGTGTTTTAGGAAATTCAGCTACATGTCCTGCTCTTGAAAGTAGTGGCTTTATGAAGTAGAGGTTCTATAGTTCCTTGCAGTGCATGTCCCCTGTTCAGCAGAACCTGGCACTTCAGGGTTGTCTCCTAGGGGTATTGAGTGTGCTCTGCTGTTGTGGTTGAGCCACTTCTCCCTTCAGTACAATCACCTAGTTCTCTTTGCCTGTTGTGGGCAGTGTTTGGTCCCTGTGGTGTTAGTGGGCCAGTCTGGAGCCATCTTGGGCTTGAGTTGAGTCAGACCAGGCATTTGTGAGATACAGTAGCACCAAACTGCAGGGCTCTTTCCCTGTGTTGTCCCCTGAGCTTTCTTTGGTGTGTGAGGCCTGCAGTCAGACCAGATGTCTGCCCCCAGCCCACTGCTGGGGCCACAGTCTGATGACTGGTGTGTGTGGTTACCTTTCCCTCTCCCTGGGGCAGAAGTCTCTTTGGAGTGGTGCTGGCCCCTATTGGGGCTGCTTGCACACTGCCAGGCTTGTGGCAACTTTGGATTGGCTCTGGCCAAGAGCATATTAGAGGGAGCAGATCCACAGTGTGTGCAGGTCGGGGCACAGTGTTTTTTGCAAAGTTTGTGTCAGCCCTCTGGGGGAGGGGACCTGTGGAGCTGGATTGGGGCAGGCCTGACTGGAGGGGGTGGATACTCTGAAGTGCAGGTAGGCGGGGCAGGGTTGTTAGCAAGTTAGGTAGTGAGTATTTGCTGTGCTGGTTTGGGCAGGTGGCCATGAGTTTATATTGGGAGCTGGGAAAGGAAATAGTGTCTGCCTGCTCCCTTGTTCCTGAAGGAGTCTCCCAAGGATCTCTGTCCTTTCAGGACAAGCTCTGAAATGAGCAAAAAACTCTCTCTCCCATCTGCCCCTGCCCCAGGCATTTTTCAAACTGCTGCTTCTATGCTGTATCCCAGAGGGGCTGTTTGTTGTGCTGTGTCTTTAAGGGTGGGGACTCAGTTTCCTCTTGCCCTCCCAGTTCTCCCAGAGCTGAGCCCACTGATTTTTTAAAATTATAGGTTTTAAGTCCTGCTGGTTGTAAGCACTCACGAAATTCAGCCCCTCTGGTTTTCAAAGCCAAATATTATGGGGATTTGCCTTCCCCATGTGGGCTTCTAGGTGTAATAGTCTGTTTCTCTCCCCTCTCCACAAGTGCAGCATCCTCCCTCCTTTGGATAGTCCTGAGGGCCTATTATCTCCCCACTGCGTCTCTGCCCTTCCTACTCTCTTCGTTGTGGCTTCTTCTCTAAGTTTAGCTGTGGAGTTTGTTCTGCCAGTTTTCTTCTGGTATAATATTTATAAGAGTATTAACCCTGTTATAGTGAAGAAAATCCAGATTACTTATCAGGACAAAACAATTTTTATGTAGTTCAGTTAAAACTATAAGAAAAGAATGTATTGCAACCAAATTGGTGTTGGACAAGTCTCCTGAATAGATCAAAAGGGTGAACAAGATGAAAGCCTCAGACTGTCTCATGGGCTATTTATGTGCCTCTTTAAAGACTGTCCACCACTTTGGGCTAAGTACCTTTTTTTTTTTTTTTTTTTTTTTTTT